>NC_090282.1:81742781-82043387 GCF_037392515.1 Haliotis asinina
ATATGTATTAATACGAACACGTACAACGACGAATGCATCAAACCGGTGTTTATTGAAATAAGTATTAAAACTATGTCAGAGAAGCCATTATTCATCAAGTCAAAACCAATACCTTCTGTAATTACCCCGCGAGGACTATCAACTCATTAATTCAGCAGGGAGATAAACGTCTTCTTTTTACCCGTAGATTTACAAGTGCTCAAGTGAATATGGAGAACCCTGAATTACCCATTCACTTTCTCATTTATGATACAGATATAGAATATATTTTCCTAATTCTATCCAGTTGATTAATTATGATTGTGTATGGGTAAATATAGTCATTATGTTTCCTTAACAGCAGCAAAAACTCACAGCACATCAAGGATCGCTAAGCAGACAGTCTCAACAAAGCCAACAGTGACACAGGGGACCCGACATCGATTTGACGTAGCAACCACGCATGCGTACTAAACCAACCTACCAACCACAATCATTCTACAAATATACTTTACGATATCATTTTGTTTACACGTCACAGGAAATCACAATAAAACACTTCACTTAAGTATACAAGCCGTCGCAACAATTTCCACAAATTTCCTTCATTCACGAGCACGAGGGAGACCAAACGATTGACCTCTTGAAATGTCGTGATGCCTTCCTTCTCTAACTAACGTGCAGTTCACATTGACACCCAAGTTAATCAAACCAGCTGAGGTACATGTTGGTATATAAGTATTTGGCTTCAAATAGACAAATTACGAGGTATACGGCTGAACACCAGTATCTGAGTTACGCATTCTCTCTCTCTCTCTCTCTCTCTCTCTCTCTCTCTCTCTCTCTCTCTCTCTCTCTCTCTCTCTCTCTCTCTCTCTCTCTCTCTCTCTCTCTCTCTCTCTCTCTCTCTCTCTCTCTCTGCTGTTTAACGCCACACATACCAAAACATAAGTCTCATTAACCTATTCAGACACTGACCTACTTTTCAGCCGATCCGAATTTTCTTGTGTGAAAGTGTAAATCGACACTTCAAACAATTCTAGTTAAACTGAATTTCAATTCCTTGTTTCATAAGAAAGTAATATTTATAAATGAATTGTAATTATAAACGTTAACAACACCGTCTTTCTATACTTTATGTCGAAGTTCAGGCAGCATATCTTAACTATGGAATCGCAGACTGCCCCTGTATGATGTGGTAGTAAAATGAGTCACAATGCATCTGGCTCACTAGTTAAACCTGTTATGTATTTTTTTGTGTGCTTATTCACCGTAGTCCTGTGACGCACAACGAGTTTGATGTAGTATCAGTTCCGTCAGAGACCGCCCAACGTTTCTAGCGACAGGGCCTCGTTTTGAGATTTCCACGATTTCTAGGTTTCCATTTGTCAGAGCTCGCTTTACGACAGAGCACGCCGTACGACGTGTTTGCTAGGATTAGAAGGAGCTTAGTGTTGCAATATTCAAGTGCATAGACTTATGAAATCATACTGATTAATATTTATGCATCCAATTAACTGACATAGTTTAAAAATTCTGGACTGGTTATCGCATTAAGTTGTGCAATAGGACGGAACCAAGTAAACAGGAAACGAGACTGTTCTCAAGTCAATGTTTTCACATGTCAACAATGTTCAATTTGAATAGTGGAGGTTTGTAAATAATCGCGTCGAGTAATAATCAAGTGATCAACATCATGAGCACTGTACAATATGGAGTGTTAACCAAGTCAACCGTTACCGTTCGTCGCCTCTTATACGTCAAGTGCGGGTCGCTGACGACCACTTATATCCCTGGTCTTTCAGGGGAGAAGTCATTATTTACCGAAGACTAATCCTCACTCTGAAAGAATGGGTTGCTCACGACCAATTCTAATCCTGTCGAAAAGTCGAATAGCTGGATTATTTACAACTGCCGTCAAATAACTGGTATATTGCTGATTGCGACGTTAAACACACACACACACACACACACACACACACACACACACACACACACACACACACATATATACAGTATGGTTCAAAATTATTGAGAATAGCTAAAGCATTTCATATTAAACGAGAACAAATCAGATAAAATTGAATGTATTGTGAAAGTGAACTGACCTTTTCATGTTGTGTAGGTAACAATTTAATATTTTATCAAGTCTCCTTGAGCTTCACGGCACAGTCTAAGACGGGTAGGCATACTTCCTATCAGAGAGGTTAGTGTCTCGTGAGTTATGCTGTCCCAGTATCGGACCACTTCTCTCTTCATGTCTTCAATTTTTGTCAACCCCTTTTGATTCACACATTCCTTCATCATCCCCCAAATGTTCTCAATGGGATTCAAGTCAGGACTATATGCAGGAAATGGTAATGCAGTCACATTTTTCTCCTGAAACCACTGCTTGGCATGTTTTGCGGTGTGTTTAGGATCATTATCTTGCTGCAAAATCCAGTCATTTCCAGTGTAGCGTTGACTCAGATTTCCCTCAAACACACACAGCGGGGTCGTTCCTAATAAGGATATCCCTCCCCATACATGAAACTTTGGGCTGTATTTAGGTCGTCGATACAACGGTGCTGACGCAGACTTTGTCCATATTTTCACATTATTGGGATATACCCATATTGAGCTTTCATCAGTAAAAATCACATTTTCCCAGTCAAAGTTTTCATGTGCCAAACACCACTCAACACGCCTGTCTTTATGTTCTTGTTTCATGAGAGGAGAAGGAATTCCAGTCTTTTTCTCCCATCCAAGATCAATCAAATTTCTTCTAACTGTAGATTTTGATACAACTGTTGATCCCCTTTCTATCATTTCATACCTGATGTTGGAGATGCTTGCCCTTTGCTTTTTAGACGCTAAAATTCCCAGCCGGACGCGATCTGAGAAGTCCAATTTTCTGGGTCTCCCTGCTCCTTTCTGGTGCCCAAAATCCTTTCCCTCTTTAAAATTCTTCCTAATCCTATACACAGTAGAAAGAGGAGTTCCTGTTCTCTCTGCCAATGTATTTACATCATAAATTCCTTGATTACACAACTCAAAAATCAACCTTGTTTTATCTTCAGCAGACATTGTTGACAGTGCTGAGGAAAATGACGTCTGCTACAAATTCAGGGGAGGTAACTCTAATTGTACTATACTCAGTAGGCCAAAATGAGTTACCTCCCTTATACCATTACTTAGTTTTAAGTATCAGTGAATCAGTTGAGGTGTTAGGATAGCTCAAAGTAAGAAGAAAAATTCTCAATAATTATGAACGAGACTATATATACCCCTCAGCATCAAGACATTCGTTTGACACAACAGGTTCAAGAATCCATGACAAATGACACTGACAACCCATGGTGTGTGCATGATCTCAGTCAAGTGTCTCTTCTGTGTGCCCTTGGGTCAAGTGTGCCTGAATATCAACATTCTTGAAATAGGTTGTAATCTTGGTCTCGAAACAATTCTCGGAGAAAGTAGAGTTTATCTAGGGGAGGAAACTCGTCCCACGTCATCCATTCCCACTTACCCTGTAACATTCAATAGTAAATCCAACAGTGTAACTGAATGAGTTTCATTTAACCAGAGGCCATATATCTCTGATTTAACACCACTTTAAACAGGTTTCTTCTCATAAACTGTGACTAAGAAAAAGGTTCCGTATATGTTATGACGGATCAGATGATATGATACGTAATGTTGTCATTAGGGACACAGCGGTGACGATAACTACATCTACCGCACAGCGTTTTATTAGGTTTGTTTTGTTTTTGCTTGGATCTTTGTTTCAAATCTACTGCTGCCTGAATCACCCAGACATTTTGTTGGGTCCATGTTCTCTGGCTCTGGTTTAAGGCAGAGGTCAGCCTCTCCCTTTACAAACAGCTCAGTGTTGTGGTAATTCTCCTCTCCTCGCTGCGTTCAGTACGGTGCAGTAACACACCGCCTTCTGTGGCGGCCCTGTCAATAGTCCAGCACCT
Organism: Haliotis asinina; assembly: GCF_037392515.1. Classification (NCBI taxonomy): domain Eukaryota; kingdom Metazoa; phylum Mollusca; class Gastropoda; order Lepetellida; family Haliotidae; genus Haliotis; species Haliotis asinina. The sequence continues at coordinate 81,746,720 of NC_090282.1, forward strand.
GCCTCGCACCTCACTCTTCCCATGATTCGCTGGCAATACGAGCACTGTTCCCACTGATTAAACACATTTTTCCTATGTGGCATGTTCGCGATTTTCACTCTCATCAGAAGTAATGTTCAACTGACCTATGAGCTTTCGGTCGGAGTGCGAGTGAGTTGTAGTAATATGGGCCTGGATGTCTGGCGACTTATAGAGAGAAGATACAAAGCGATGTATCTGTACTCGGCATTTTTCTGATCAAAAACAGACACACCATTTTGTTGATTTGTTTCTTCATCATAAACAAATTACCTGATTCAAACATAGCAGTTAAGATATGAAAGCTTTAAACTGAATATCCACGGCACAAAAACATCTGCCTTCTGAAGTTGAAGATGTGGAACATGTTAACTATATTAAAATCAACATGTGAATAATGCTGACGTACACATTTGCAGGTATTAAAGACCTGCATGCCACGTTGTACATATGTGCGGCATGTAGGTAGATCGTCATTTCGAGTGCGTTAATTTGTGCGCGTTTTATCAAAACTCCAACAATGTCACAGTAGGGGATCACCAGAAATGGGCTTGGCACATTGTACCTACGTGGGGAATCGAAGCCAAGCCTTCCGTGTGACCAGCGAGCACTTTAACCACTGGGCCACCCCACCGCCTCCGTCATTTTGAATGCAAATCATACCGCTAGTAAGAATGGAGTCTCCACTTAAAAACAAACAAACAAACAAACAAACAAAACTCTCATCCCCGTTTCGTTGTAAAACTTAGAACACGTGAATATAAAATTGATTTCTTTTTAAAAGAACAGGTTTGATTTCAAATCAGTTCTGTTTTCACTCCGGCGCGGGGACGACTTAACATAGTGCCGTTATATGGTAAATATCGATCTGGAAGAACACTTCTTTTAAAAAATGCCGCCGTGAAGCTATTTGAAGTCAGGTTAGTTCGTCCGTTTACAGTTGTAACCTGCTGTCTTTGTGGCGGTGAAGACAAAGACAAAATTGCATAGTAAATAAATGAATAAATAGATGCATGTTGTTTATGGATGATAATGCGCCATTAGAAGTCACACATGTTGGTTGTAGGAATAGCCGTGTGACAGAGGGTCTGGAAGAAGACAGCCGTTGTGCAGTGTCCACCAAAATGGAAAACATCAATGCCGTTCACAAATTCGTACAGACAATAGGCCCATTTCTTGAGTTTAAGGAGACCAAAGGCTGTTGGTAAGGGTCAGTCCTTCATGGATTTCTCTGTTTGAAAGGACATGTGGGTCTCCACATTTCATACAGGTCTAGTGGAAGTTTGTGAACTTTATAGCTGAGGTTTGTGATATGCGACAACACGCGTGTCTTTCATATGCGACCAGATTATATTAATATACTTCACATTGTTATAGCTCTATTTATGTCAGGCAAACAGTTGTTTTACCTAATCGTTTATGTGTCTGCATATCCATACCGTTTTTGAACACCCTTCCTTTTTTCTGTTATAATGGTATTCTCAAGTGTATATAGGAATATTGGAGTAACTGAATCGGACATGCACAACTAATTTCAGTCATTGCTTACAATATGTCAAAATTAGTTTAGTCGAGAGTTTCTTCTTAGGGTTTAGAACACCATGTAGAACATGTACCACAGTAGAACACAGCATTTGTTAGACATTTACCCCAGTAATGAGAGGGCAACAATGCCAAAGTGCCAGTTCTGAATCTGATTTATTACCCTGCAGGTCCTAAACGTAATAAGATTGAAAAACGCAGAGGTCATCACAGTGGGATTGTGAAGGATCTAGTGTTAGCCTGAATATGTTGCTACGCCCATTTTCTGTGGATACCTGGATTTGCCGTGTTGTTGCATTGCACCAAAGGGGTTCTTGCCGATGTGTTGGCAAAGCCTTATTCCAGAAGCCAATCCGTTAGGTTTACAACGCCTGTAAATAGATGTACGTTAATATGAGTTATCTCCCTTCGATACTATGCCTGGACATCTCTCCATGTTTCAGACTTGCCCGAATTCCAAGTGTCCACCTGGCACCGCATACGGCCCCCCTAAGGAAATGGGATGGATCATGGTAGATGGCTGGCTGTTGTCAGTGGCTTCCTGAAACTTCCTTTGGCGCCAGTTGTTGTTGGTGGTGGATAATACTTGGGTGGCTTCCCATTTGATGGCATGGTCCTTGCTTTCGAGGACATGTTTGATGACATGTTTTTGAGGCTGGAGTTAGCAGTGCAGGGTCCTCTGCCGTTGGCTATAAGAAGAATTTTGGTGGTCTTGCCACTTGAGAATGTGACGTCAATGCTGGCTTTGTTCTTGATGAGGCGGGAGGTCTTAAGGCTGATGGTCCAATGAAGGGAGTAGTGACTCTGATGGAGGATGGTGCAGGCTTGGGGATTGTCTCGATAGTGTTGGGGGTCCTGCTGATGATCTTGGTGGCGTCGTCTACTTTGCGGTACCAGCAGAGAGGTTGGAATGGGGCAGTTGAGAAGGCTGATTTTTCGAAGGAGGTCATGAAGATCTCTGTGATGAGGGGAGACAGAGGGGAACACATGGGGAGTCCGTGAATCTGTTTGTAGAACTTGTTGTTGAAGGTGAAGTAGGAGGTTTCAAATCAGCTGGAGGCGACGTTGATGGTGCTGTCTGTGGTGAGCATAGTTTTGAGTTGGTCTGTTCTGGTGTGGAGCTTGGTACGAAGGATGCCAAGGGCTTCTTGTAGAGGAATGTTGATTAAGAGGTCGACAACGTCATAGCCGACCATGGTACCTGTGAGACTGGCGTCTTTCAGCTGACTGACGAAGGACGAGGAGTCGCTAATGTAGGATTTACCCTCTTTTCCCAAAGGGGAGAAGGAGGCGAGAGAGGAAAGTAGTATGGGGGCTGAGGAACTGGGCAGTGTTGTAGACGACTGATCCTGGCCTCCTCGTGTTGTTTTTCGGTGTCATTGTATTCTTTACCCCATCATTACCATGTTATTTTGTGGATCACTGGCCTCCTCATGTTGTTTTAGTGTATCACTGGCCCCTTCTTATTTGTGTTGTATCCCATCAAGCCAATTACCATGTTGTTTAGTACATTACTGGCCTAATGTATGTATTGTATTGTTTAATCTTCAACGTTAAACAAATTTTCTTTGTAGCGTTTTTTGTATATGTCCCTCCTTTGTACTCCCTACTATTCAGCTGATGAATTAGCAAGCATAATTGTTAGTCTGTATTTGTTATCTTTTCCGAAATCCTGCATGCCTGATGTTCACTTCATGCCTTCATTACCATTTCATCATTACCATCATTGGTGGCTGAGTGCGTGTGTGACAGCATTACAGGGCACTCAAGATATACGAACTCAGTGTTGCACTCCAAGCAGAACAGACAGGATCCATCAACTGGCCACTGGACTGCTCAAGGAACGGTGTTTACCATTAACACTGTGGTTATCTGAATGTACACGGGTGCCTTTGATGAACTACCTTTAGCTTTTTCTTCTTCAACATGAAATCGTTGTGATTTGTGGATCAGGAAATCCTTCCTGTTACTGATCCACAAATCTCCACAAATCACCCATTTTTAAGCACACGGATCCTTGTCAAACTTGTTTTCATTCCTGGATATAGTTTACCTTTCGAGTAGTAATCACTCCATGGATTGTGATTTCTGAGTATGAGATAAATCTCACAATCGTGCTTGGTCATCTACCCTTTCAGAAACTATCAAGTTTATAATTATGTATACACGAGTACTGAGTACAGTACAACCATGGACGGTGACAAGCACCAATGTTCAAGCACATAGTCAAGATATGTGGTGTGGGTAATAAGGCCGGGTGCATCACATTACCTGATTTTGATGTTACCTGTACATTTGACCTCCGAGTATACTGATAATATACTCTTCAAAATATAAAAAAGAAAGTAAAGAAACTTGACATACTGTTTTGGAGTTACTGAGTGGACATAACTGTTTGAAACCTATAAAATCACAGATGGCTGTTGTAGGCACTTGGTAAGAATGACATGTCAGTATTTAGTTTACCACCATGAGCATCGATAACAACTTGGTAGGGCAACCCACAGAAGAAAGGAGATGCCGAATGTTGTTCTCAGGAATATTTTGATACTTTTTCTGAAGTGTTGTGTGCAGTTCTTTAGTATCTGAGGTTGTGGGTTTTGCTGGTGCAAACATCGATCAAGAGAATCCCATAGATGTTCAATGGGGAGCAAATCGGGTGATGGCGAAGGTCAAGGTAACACTTAAACATTGTTATGCAGGAGGAAGTCCTGTCAAAACCGTGAGATCGAGGATTGTCATGCTCAAATGTTCAAGCACTGACGTTGATAACAGGAACGACGTGACGTTGAACTGGCTTCCTGCTTAAACGTCATACTTACCATAGCCAAATGCGCACTGCCTGGTCAGGGATTCGACGCAGTACTGGGAGTTGGATTGTTGCAGCCATGGTGTTTGAAGATGTGTCACCCGAATGTAGCGATCCTGGGCGGGGTTGGTAACTCTCGGTCGCCATGACCTGGGTCCCAGTATTGTTGCATCAGCTCCACAAGCTTGAGATTGTCTGTGTGGACACGCTAGAATAGCCTTGCCACCATGCTGCATCGTCCTTATATAAACGGCCGAAGGCTTTGTGTCGTTGATACGAGTTGTGACGATATATCGATACTTGAATAATCGTGATATCAAAATCAAACGATACAATATATCGATACGATCCACGTGTATCGATTCACCGACGATACATACTTGCTGAAAGGTCACCTACATTTCAGGTGGTTGTATTTTTTGTACATCATCGCGAATTTCGAGACTGATGAAAACAGGGCAGCGCCATGTTTCAGGTTGCTAGGTGACAATGAATCTTGTGAGATTTCGGCACTTTTCGCAAGCGCACAGGTAAAAATGGCCGCTGACGACGCGGTGTTTTCGAAGCCTGGAACACGATGTAAAAACAAGGTGTGGAAGCCCTTTCAACTATCGGCAGATAAAACTCAAGTCTTCAGTTTACAGTTAAGGCTGTTGTTCACTTGTATCAGGGATACCTTACAACAGGGATAGGTCACTCGCTTGCTTTCTTTACCATTTGTACTAATGAACGTGTGTCTCATCATGCTCCTACGCACACAGTGACTTGGCTCGTTCCAAGTGCAACTTCAGTTGTGTTTAACCTGGGAGACTATATAGAGTATATACGTTGTAGATTATTCCTAGTTTAACGGAACTTCGGCCAGTTTATTGTATCAGTCGGAATTTTACAATGAATGAATGGATTATAGTAAGAATTAAGAACAAGAATTATGTGAATGAATGAACGAAATAAAGAAAAAGAATAAAAGAAAGTACATGTGAATGAATGAAAGAATAAATGATACACTGCGGCCTTCCCTCCCAAAACATGTTAAAGAACGCAAAAGTATCGCGAGAACACATGTTAACGTCAGCTGTCCTTTTAAAAAATCTACTTTGAAACATTTTTGTTTACATTATTAATTAATTCAGATGTCTCATTGCATGTGGGGAATGGAATGGACATTAACAAAATGTTAACTGACACTGTCACACTGCCCTAATAAAATAAAGTGTAAAACTCTCACAAAGCGTTCTAAAACACCTTTCCATTTTTGTCAAATAATAAGATCAACAAGAAAGAAAAAGGTTATGGAACTATAACCCTCAAGACCAATGGCAAATCAGATCAGATCGGCGATATGTCACATTTTCACACACCTCAAATACACATGAATTAAAGGTGTAAGTGAAAGATGTTTTGGAGGAAGTAACTAGGAATACTCGAACAACGGCGTATAACATTTCAATCGTGAAATGTCATATTTTTCACACACCTCAATTACACCCTAACACTTTTAAGTCATAAAACGGTCACTATTGCTTGCAAATACCTTTCAACTAAAGGTATGTTCTCCTTCTAAAAATTAACCGAATGTGTGAAAGAAGTTCTTATCGGCACAATTTAGTCTATCTTCGCGGTGAATCGAGAATAGAAGCCAGTGAACTATAACTTACCGACTTGAAACTTTACTACAAATCTACTGTCCTAATAGGGACACTAATGCCAATTATTTGACTTAAACTTAAGTGACAAAATAGTTAACCTATCTTCTACATGTTGGATTCCAGTTGTTACAACACTCAGCGAACTTAATCAGCTGTTGAAAATAAACCGGGCTCAATCTTAAAAACTGATCAAGATGCTTTGTTGATGATTCTTTATTCAAGGTTTACACTTCCAGAGTCACTGAAACGTAAAAATCATATCAGGTTATCCAGTGTTTGAACAAATTCCCTTTATTTCCAAACAGACAGTATATCACAATACATATCGTATCGTATTGTGTCACAACACAAGTATTGTGATATGTATGGTATCGCAACAAACCTGTACAGTCACAACTCTAGTCGTTGAGCTTCTATCTTTTCCTTCTCTTGTCTTTAAGCAATGCATATGGAGTACCACTTGTGTGGCATTTAAAAGCCTACAGTCATAGACTTCAGCTCAAGGTGATACACAAGTTCATGTTGCACATGCATTTCACGTAGGGTGCGTTTTAGCGATTCACAAAAGAGGGGAGTGTAACGTTACGTTTATGTTCAACATTTCTCTTTTCAAATGTTTCCACCATTCCCCCAACATGTTGGGATTCAACATGGGCTGGTTTGTGTCAAACATTTTCTAAAAAATTCAAATCTTTCCTATATCAAGATTCTTTTTTTTTTGAAGAGTATATTATTTACCTTTAATTCTGGTTTTGAGAGAAAACCAGTGGAACTTCAGAGCAGCCTGGTTTTGTATGGCCTGAAGACGGCATTGCTCAGTTGTGATGTTACTCATTAGGCTAGCTATTCTGGGAACGTTACGTTTCGTTGCCTTGAACTTCTTAAGCTTATTGTTAACACATTGCCTATGATCAAAGTTAAGAATTCTTGGTGCTACGAACGTTTCGAGAACCACCTAGTTATTATAACAACCAAGAACTAACTGGACAATAATCTGATCATAAGATGTGCAGCATCTAAATGGTACATGTGCTAAATGGTTCCTGTGATAGAGATGGAGCTTGCATAGTGTTCCATTGTAAGGCTGCAATTAAAACCCCAAGATTTTCACTGAATATGAGATGTCATTGGAAGGGGATCACTAAAGACAATGTGCTAAACTCACTTTTGTTTTAGCTTCAATCAGATTCCCCTTAGCAGTGTCTGCATCTTGTTCTCAAACAATGGAAGCTCTGGGTGTTCAACGTCTTTGAAGTAGTACATTTTTTTTCACTGTTCCCTGACACTTAATGATAACTTGATTAGGAGCACAACCATTGTAACTAATTGCTTCTAAATCTCATAGTTTATATATCATATATGCATATCATAGTGCATATTTTGCAAGAATGCCATGCCAGCAAACACAACTGAGAACATTCAGCAAATTCAGTCTTGATATCTTTGTTTTATTTTGCTAAAACAAAAAATAGAGTATCAGAATATTGACACATTGGGTATGCTAAACAAAATTTGAACGTCAACACAACCGCAATTTAAGACAATTTAGACAACATAAGTATACAATGAGCAAGTTACATAACGCAGTCAAGACATATGAATTGGCATATTAACTGAAATTCTCAAGTCTGGTCCACAAGCTACACATGAACCCTACAAACACATACTACACTTCTACAAAATTACTAAAATACAAATGAGACATAAAGGATATGTAACATACTTGCCATTTAAGTTTTGGGGTATTGAGTATGATCAACTTGATAATGGTAAAAGGATCTTTACCAAAATGTCACCTTGTATACGTAGATATAATGAAAATGCTGCTTTGTTTATGATCATCATATTATCAACAGCCCCTTGATTTCATGGTAATACCACAATGATTTTACAAGAAACTGATGGCTTGGGTGAAGAAAATGATGGCTGGAAATTAGGAATCAAGTTTCGTGACATTACACTGCTTTGACTGTATGCATCAGCAAAGCCAGATATATTCATATGCTTTTATCTGCTTTTGAACAGTCTGAAAAGTTTCTCATCAACCAACAATGGAAAATACTGACATTCATAAAAAATGACTTTTGTAATTTTGTTGTGAAAAAAACCCACGCCGGTTTAAGATTGGTCACTAACATATCTTGTAAAATAGCTCAAACAGGCCAAAATAGATACACACATATCAGGAGCTTTTTACACATACTGACATTAGTGAATAGGTTATTTTGAACATAAAATGGTGAAGTGAATGATTGAAATGTCTTTCTATAAAATGAAAATGACTGCTGTGGTTTATGAATTGTGGTGGACTCATCTCAATTATGCTAGGAACAGAAGAAATGCGGCCTTTCTGACAAGGATACATGACATTCTTACAAAGTATGGTCATCTCAAAGACTGTGGGATCATCATTTACTTGAAATAGACCATGCCACCCCAGAAAACATCATCACTACCATACAGACTATCATGGGTATGGTGATAAATATTTTTGAGAGTTCTCAGTGTTCGATTCTGAACTGAGGCAAGAAGGGGAGAAAACATTATAGACGCATACTGACATGTACCTGGTGAATTGCTGCCTAGGATAATGACATACACTGATAATCATGTTTTCCCCTTAGACAACCTGGAAAACCATATGTTCAAGAGATAGTTACAAATTTGCATGAACCACCGTACAGACCATCTAGTGAGACTGTAACCACTACACCATAGAGATGAACCCACCTCAAAGTGTCAAGTAAACAAAAACAGTTTTCAGATATTTATGGTTTCAACTTGACAAGAGGTATATTCTTTGTAGATAAACATTTGTCACAGACCCACTCTGCATACACTTCAGCCTTCAACATGGTGAAAGCTGGATCAGTGAGTCCAGTACAGATCCTGTGAAACCAAAAGTTACATCCACTCTCACAGAGTATAGCCTGGTCATTGTCATGAACCTCCTTGTGACATATACCACACGGGTAAATCGGTGGTGCGTTGGGGTTGGAGTGATTGAATACCATTGGCTGATTGGGTGGATACATCTTGCCAGAACCTGGCCCTTGTGGAGGCATTCCTGTTCCATGTCCTTGCTTGTTCATGTTGTTCATATTACCCATGTTGCCCTGCATGTTATTGGGCATGTTACCCTGCATGTTATTGGACATGTTATTGGGCATATTACCCTGCATATTATTGGGCATATTACCAGACATGTTATTAGGCATATTACCCTGCATGTTATTGGGCATATTTCCCTGCATGTTATTAGGCATATTTCCCTGCATGTTATTAGGCATATTTCCCTGCATGTTGTTGGGTATATTGCCTTGCATGTTATTAGGCATATTACCAGGCATGTTATTTGGCATACTGCCCTGCATGTTATTGGCCATGTTGTTGGTCATATTTGACATGCTGGGTGACTGTCTTGCTGAGACTGGAAGCTGGTCTTCAAACGGGTTTTGAGCAATAACATCTGCCTTACTAATGGTGGTGGTAGTGGGTGCAGATGTTTCAGGTGGGGGAAGAAGCTCAGCAAGAGTGTGTTTCTGAAATAAAGCCATGAACATATGAATTACTGCTGACATTATGGGCTGAATAGAGTAGTCGTACCAAGAATAGCAAGATTTATGGATTGCAACTGCGTCTGCTTCAATTACCAAGTTGTTTCAGTGTATCACTGGCCTCCTTGTGATTGTATTCTATTACCATGTCAGTTTAGTCTATCTCTGGCCCATAAAAGGTGACTATGCTTGTCGGAAGAGGCGACTAATGGGATCGGGTGCTCAGACTCGCCGACTTGGTTGACAATGTCATCGTTTCCCAATTACGTAGATCGATGCTTATGTTGTGAATCACTGGATTGTCTGGTCCAGACTCTATTATTTACAGACAATAATACACCTGAACAATTATAAAAATGCAACTGTTTTTATGTTTTATTTTTCTACATATTATCTGTCAAGCTCAAGCAAAATTGTTTGACCTTTTATCTTGGTTCCTAAAATACTTGCTAATTCAGCACTGAATGCATCACTAACTTCAGGAAACAAAATATGAAAGAAACATTTTCTGTGTTTGAGATAAGTAGAAGTCCTCGAGTGTGAACTGTAGATATTACAGTGCAAAAATGCAATTTGAAACTGCAATTGCTTGTCAAAGTGACTCCCCACCATGATGTTAACTGACAGAGCTTGTCTTGGAAACACTTCTTCAAGGGTTCAAACGAAATACTGAATGGACACACAAGTGTCAGCTCTATATATTTTAAACAGTGCCAACTTGAATGTCGGGACGAAATGTTTTTGAAAGATTAAAAAGGGGGTGTCCTTTAAAAACAGCCTTTTCTAAACGTAAATCAAGCAATCCAAATCTTTGAATGGTGATCGTGACGTAAAGTTATCCATACTATACTGAGCATATTTTATATCATATTATCTGAGCTCATGCCATCATCCAAGAGGTACCACATGACACATGTATTGTGATAGCAAATATCTCGTTAACCAGATTAACCACATTTGTGAACTTCTGGATGCTTTTGCTAATGATTCCTTCAAAATAAAATGAAAGCTTTTCTAAAATTGGACATTGAGAATATAGTGAGGTTGACCACATTATTAAATGTACATCAACATTATTAAACATGTTTTCTTGGAAGTACCTCAGTGTATATATATTACAAACAAAAAGTATGGAAACACTCGAAAATTTGATAGTCATATATAAACTTAAACATGGTGAGGTCAGTTATGTTTGAAGGTAAATACGTCTTTTTGTTTGTTTAATAGGAACTTTAAACATTTCAGAGCTTGCAGTAAGTAGCTGATTCAATATTTGGTGAGTTTGAGTGAAACAAAACATCATCAAAAACAACATAAAACAAAGGTGCTGAAACACACCAGCACCATGCTGATTCAAACACCCAAACAAAACAGCCTTGTGCATGTGGAGGACAGACAAACGGGCAAGGAATAGCAAAGAAACGTTGTGACATACAATAAAGAAGAGGTCATTCATAACATTTGCCTTTCACTTATTTGAAAGAAGTTGACATCCATGAATCTTGCTTTTCTTATGCATTCCAGTTCCTGTCAAAGATTTAGCAGTACCGACATTTGTCTTTTGGTGCAAATATATGATACACCAACAGTTTTGATGGGGTAAAAATAAAACATTTTTGCTGTTACATACAGAAGGGTGTTTAAAATACAGTTATGGGATACACAGTATGGAGACACCAGTTTGAGGTCATACTTTGGGAATGCCATGATAACAGAGCATTACATGAATTCACTATAGCCTTCTAAAAGAAACTCTTTCCCCTTCTGCATTAGTAGACCAATGCCAACACAAAGCAATATTTAACTTAGAAGACATTTGGAAAATGTAATAAAGATAAATGAGCACATGAAACTCAACAGCTACGGCAATTTACATAAGCAATGTATTCAAAAAACATAATTTTGTTGCAAATCTTGACATGTTGACATGCCACAACCATACTAACCTGACTATCTTTTTTCTCCTCCATTCTTGATTATAAGCTGTCCCAAGAATAAGCCACAGATATCTTTTTATGCTAAAGATGACATCAACAAATGCTTAAACCATGACTGATGCACCTGAAAGATGTAATACATATGCAGTTTTATTTATAATGTAACAGACAATATTTTGGGTGCTCAAAAATATTAACGGCCGAGGGTATTGTTGTAAAATGTAATCGTTATCTTTCCCCAAAAGTACTTTTTTTATATCTAAAACTACAAAGGGAATACTGGCGTTTCCTATTCTCATGTTACTTACGGATATCAGCTAAAAAAAATAATACAAACAGTTCTTATCATATTAATGCTTGTTGTTTCTAAATGAAGAGACTCCTCCTCTAACATCCTCATCTATCAACTGCTTGATCCATCAGGTGTATTGTCGCACTTGAGCTTGGGGAACAAAATGGTCGTCTGCCACTGATGTAATGAGGCATCTCCTACTCTCATGGAATAATGAGGAAGTAATGTTACGAGGAGGAATCATTATGTCAAGGGCAGGAAAAAGTCATGATTTGTCCAAGTTTGTAAAAACTCTCCAATATTCATTACATTGCAAAATTTGGATCATGCACAGACTTCCTAGATACCACTCAGTATCACGTGTCAGCGATCTTGGCAGAAATTGCGTTAACCGCGAGAATAAGAAACAGACATATAACACCACATATTCTGTCTAAACCATGGAATGTGTATAAATCTAAATGCACTTGAAGAGAAAGATTCTACTTTGCCTTCTGCACTATTCTAGCATTAGCAGGGTGGGCACCAGAAAATTACCTTTGCACATCATATGGTCTGTTGGGGGGATGTAACCCATGTTTTCACAGGCATGAGGGCCAGTAAAGCACTAACCTAACGCACTGGCAACTATATCTAGTTAGAGATATTTACATGATTTACTGCAAACATATAGATGCTAAAATGAAAACAACATGTTTCATATTACGCAGACCATCATTGTGAACATGGTAAATGTGACTTATTTGTGGTAGTTTTAAATATGATCGTGGTTCAATCTACACTGATCTAAACTGTTATGAACACTCAAAAGGTATCACAATGCATCAACGAATATATGGGCATTATCTTTGAAAATAAGAGCCATGTCGATTCTCATTCTCAAATCCATAAAATGCACTCTATGTGATGATATTAGAACCAGTCGCTAATGTAGAACTAGCTGTAATGTAGGGTGCTAGTGACATTTACAGTGAGAAGAATAACTTAACCTTTGGAACAATAAACGCAAAGACCGAACATTGCAAATTGCAAACACCATAGTAAGGACTGGTCTACAAAAGTGACATTACGTACTCCACAATGTCCGATGCTAACTGATCGGTGAATACTTGTACACAGAAAACTGCTGGAATCGAGCGGAGTTGCAAGCAGACCTCAAATCAACAGGACTGGTTACTGTCTTCCAATATATGTACTGAAAATCGTGAAAAAGCGCAGACGAAACTAAAGTCGAGTGCCAGTCACTTTGTTTAACATTTTGTATACAAGTGTAGTTTCGAATATCAATGGTTTGAAGATGTATTCTAAATATATTTCGTTGGACCATATGGATAATTATTGTCTATTAATAGCTTTGTTTTCTTGGAAATTTTGATGTTCCTTAGTATTTGATCGTTTGGTGATATTGAACATACAAAGCCACCATATCAAATAAAAATATGGCGGCACGAGACAGATCTGGCCGTCCCCAAAACGGAAATTCCAGACACTATCAAGAGGCACCTGGATCATACAATGCTGCATTTAACAGGTACGGTTTGAGTTTGGCTTTGTGACAAATTCTGTGAAACTGCCACGTGAATCCATGATATTGTGGTGGCCAAGCGGTCTATTCTGTTGAAGTTGCAGTTTGACAAGTCAAGACTCAAATGTCACTGTTGATTATATCTGACACTATAGTGATTTTGTCAAATAGTTACTGTTCCAGTCCCGTCGAATACATTATCGAACGATTAAGGACAAGGAATTATTTCTTGGAATGAGATATTGTGCAGTGAATCAGGATATGGATATGTTGTGACAGCTGTTTGCTGTCGAACTCTGCAAGTTGTGCAATGTCTTCATGTTCACAAAGAAAAGTCTGGTATCACTGGTGAAACATAATTCTATTGTTGCGAACCAAAAGTGGGACTGTTCCACAACCCAAACACAACACACTGACAGTAATCATCATCAGTTAGTTGATGTCATCACTTACATGTTGACTGCTATGTCCTTATTCGGTTGCCATCGTACCCACATTATGTTTACAGCACCATAACCTAAATTCGAGGATATTCATTATTTGTGGAATGCAGTAACTATCATGCTATATCGTGAATTAAGTTCCATATGATGTCACAAAGTGGTACACACAATGATACATCTTGCTGAAGATGGTACGAATGTCTGCATTATGAGTCAACATGAACAGATACGCCCCCACTGCGGGTAACAAAATCGATAAACTAAACTCCAGTTTAGTATCAAGCATCTCTAGTATATACCATAAAGATGCATCGCATAAATACGATGACGTGACTGAAAACTAGACAATTATACACTCATCTGTCACCAATTGATATATATCATATTCCAAAGCTCCCACAAGTATCAAAAGCTATTGTCCATATTTCTGATGTGTGTAGGAGGCATGTACTCATGCTTTCCATAAGGGTGCATTTGTTGGTTTTAATTAAATTGCCAGACAGAGTTCCTTTGCCGGAAGTGTACAAAATTAAGTCGTCATCACTGGCCTTTGCTAACCCCGGCAATCTGAATGGCTAACACATTAGACTGAATCAATGGATTTATGTATGTTGTTCGAAACAATATTTTCACTCTTCTTTAAAATTATTCTTACCAAGTTAAAACAACAGACCAAGATATCTTGGTTCAAAGAAGAATTTTCCTCTCATTTTTGCATGTGCTTTTGTTGTCATTTTATCAACCAATTTGTTTGTGCTAATGACCTAATTTTGTATGCTTCTGGCACAAACATCGAGAACAAACAACTAACAAGTGTTTACTTCAGATTTTTAGCTTTGCTAACAAATTTCAAGATAAACAAACTAAGAACCAGTGTAGATACAATCTATGAACTTTGTAATCATAACGGTAATGAAGATTAGAACTATGTATTTTTTGTTTGTGACACATACAATCTTGGCAAAACTCTGTCTACAGAAACAAAACAGTAGTGTACATATCCACCTTAATTCAAGAGACCTTTTTTTGAGGGTTTGCTCGGAGTCAGGGTTGTCCCTGAGGTGTGTTGTGATGTCAAATTTTAGATCATTTTTGCCATGATTTAAATTGAATTAAAGTGAAGTGCGACTGGTTTGTCACGCTTGTGTGTGACATCAGCATAGTATTCTGTTAATTGGATTCTAAAAACATTGTTTTGTCTCACCTGCATATTGTTTAAGAAGGTATACTACATTGTGAGATTGACAAGTGTAGCTTCGTTTACTGAAGGCCTGTTTAGTGATGGAGGTTGTGAAAGTGTCATTGTCACTTAATATTTTGCAGATTCGCATTGTCGCACATGTCGTTGACAAAACTGACAATCTGTCCGCTAATTTGTAGTAATTGTCTCAGATAGGTCCGGTTGGCTCTGAGCAGATGATCCTTTAGGGTTTTGTTTTTGTGATAAGTGGCAATATGTGGTGAGTGGAAAGTGTCCTGACAAATGTCTGAGCCACTTAGTAAATAGTAGGTGCCAGCATTTTTTGACAATGGCACTGAGTTGCACGTTCATGGGATTGTAGTCACTAACTAGAACCATTCTATCGTTTTTTCGTGATTCTTTGATAGGGGAGGATAGAAGAGACTTCCTATCCTTCTGATTTGATGTCCCCAATATGTCTAGTCCATTAGTAGGACTTGTGAACAAAACACATTACCTGTTCAAAACAATTAGCCATTTTTCATTTATTATGATTCACATCATTTGGCTGATCAACCTGATGTGTTGGTAGTGCACATCTGATCCAATGAATATTGGATCATTTATATCATTCTGATCATTTATATAATTTAGAGTGGGTTGATCTGTTGATATATCCACAGCGTCTCAAGGATTCATGAACTGAAACCTGTAGATATGCTAATGTTTGAAATTCTTTGCACAATCCAAGTTTCCAATTTATCTGGGTTGCAGATATCATTGGTTGTTCTTTTATTTATTTTCAGGGGGTCATTTCAGAGACTGGACACTTCCTCCCCCCGACCCAGCAGCGTTGGTAGTGTGCAGAGTGTTCAGGGCCTGTCAACACGAGGACCACGTCCAAACCAGCCCATATGTATTGGCGAGGAAGTCAGAATTGGCATACACTTGACAGTTGAACGATTTAAACTCAGTGAAAACCAAAAAGGTGAAAAAGACGTCAGTGTCATTCAGTCCTAAGGTGTAATAGTATTGCTGATGTCATCACTTGGTTAATCTTTCTTATTGACATTCAGAAATAATATAATATTGACATTCAGGTCTAGACATGAGTCCACAGGGATGCAGTCAGCTGTGAGCATAGTAACAGAGATGTTTCTAGGGATTTGGCAGTAAGTTTAGGAACTGGTTAAGTGCAGGACATTTTCAAGATGTTATTATTAAGTGGTGGTTTTATGCATTTATACATGTTTATAGCTGACAATGAATAGAATTATCATTAGAACGCCCACATGTTATCAGAAATAAGTGGGCCACTGTATCTTGATATTGCCTGCAAAATGCTTGACAACAGGCCATTATCAAGCCCATTGTTGGGTGACGTCATAAGTAGCTCAGCTGTTGAAGCTCAGTCACCTATGGCTTGTTTGAACTTGGGTTCATTATTGACGATATATCTGGTATTTGTCACATGTACCTGTGCCATTGTGCACTTTCTTCCCTGTGCCAACCATATTAATTGTACCATAGATTACAACATACAGCAATGAAAAAATCGACAGGAAGTATAATGTTGTTGAGCACTAAAAACAATGGCGACTGGTAGTATGGGCAAAGGCCGAGGTTGAATGTCGCCATTCTCAGTAGTGTAAAAAATGACGTGTAGAAAGTGTGTCGTTAGCAGTAAATTCTTCTAAACTGATGCTGTTGGTATTATTCTTACTTTATCAAAAATTCTATTCATTTTAGCTATAATACCGGTTACACTATTTTTTTTGGCATTAACATTTGCAGGAGCCCTCAATAATTAAAGATCTGGGGCTTCTCCAAATGATAATGCCTTGAAAAATAGCGTTACACTTATAATAATGTGAGAATGCAATTGACTCATGAATAAAGCCACAGCTTGTTAATATACAAGGTAACGAAAAGATAACATGTTTCTTGTTGGAAATTTAATAATAGTTACTTCCCTTTCACAAACCATGATATTTTCCCTTATGGTGACTCATGCTTATCATGCTTATCTCCTCCCTCTGTGTGAAGATAGTGGAACACTGGAAAACCCTTGAAGTTTCCTTTTATTTGAAACGGATGTACAATACACTCACCCACCAGAAGCCTCCCTTTCCCGCCAATACGGTCACATTACCAGCCATTCTTGTCACTCTCTCCTTCATTGCCTGACCAGGACAGTTGGAGGCAGTTTGATTCTGATATTTTTTCCTTTGTTTTGGGTCATTTAAACAAACTAGTGTCGTATTCAGTTTTTGGATTGTATTTGTCATTGTCATAATATGCAATTATTGTTGAAATATATATTTTTTTATGTGGTTTGACATGGGTTTAGTTGATGAAATCGTGCTTCCAATGTTAGTTACGGCTGTCGGCGGTTGATCCGCATATATTGTGTCCTTCATGCAGATCTATTTGTTACACTGTTCCATGTGAACTTTGCAAGAATGTATCTGATACTGATTTTGCTTTATATTTGTATTCTGTTTAGAGGCATGGTAATGACAAACAACGAAGGCTGTCCTAAGTCAGCCAAATAAATCGGTTGATTCTAGTAACCATTTGTTGACCACCGCTGACATTCATGTTTTTAGTGATCTGCCAGGCGTACCCTGGCTGCATGGTCGTGATACCAACAAGACTTCATCAGAGGAGGACATTGTCAGGATCACGATCATCTCAGCCAAAGAAGTTGAAGTCGTTGTCATCTAAGACTTAAGTCTTCAACTACTAGATCTTGTCTGAAACAACATCTAATACAAAGTCCTTCAGTAATGATATCGTCCCACCTGAAGAACGTCACATCTATGACGAACCTCTGCTACTACTCCCTGAGGTACAGATCGTCAGCACTCCTGATCAGCGTTAAGCATTTAGTATACCTACATAAACTGCATCTATGATAAAGCCGCAACCGTCAGAGAGTCAACCGTCACTACATGCAATGCAGTACTTTAAACACCAGCCTCTTCATGCCACAATTCACCACTCATGTGACGAATCTGATGGATCGCAGTTTTGAAGAGGAGCGGAATTTCAGTCTTCAGCTACAACTACAGTCGGCCGTCGGATGAAGCGGATGCATTGTTTGCATGCTCCCTTTCACGGAAGTCATCACCGACAGCTGTGTCATCTTGACGCTGTTTGGATGAAGCACCTTCCATCGACTTGCTGAGTGCCCAAACTCATGGATCCCACTACAGCCACAAGCATTTGTCATCTGCATCCACCGTTCCTCGGAGACACTGCCATTGTTCTTCCTCTTCATCTTATCTGGATACACGTTGGATACACCTTCTGCGAATCTACAATCGTCTACTACAGTTGTCCTGTGTTACAGTTCTGCTGCTACTATAGTTCCGTCAGATGAAGAGGATGCATTGTGTGAAGGCTCTCATTTACAAAGATCAGCTGTATCAGCTCGACGGTGTTTGGGCGACACACCTTGCATTGACTTGGCGAGTGCACGCACGCACATCTTCAGTTACCAGGTTACACTTGCAAGGATTCACCGACTGCATACCCTGGTCGTCACAGATGTTGTCATCGTTCGTCATCTTTGTTGGATGTCGACTTCACAGGCATGGCTGTGTGGAAGCATTCGTGGAATGCCAACCACTCCAAGATAATTAATAGATGACGATGTTGCAACTGACTTTCGTTAAGCCTACTGGCCAGGGAGAGAGTGGTTTCCAGTACTCATCAAAGAATTAGGACAACCATCACAGACTCCCAGAATGGAAGAACCTATTCTACATATATGGATCGTATCAAAGCCTGCTTGAAACATATTCTGCTAGAGCAGCATAGGCAGTCACCTTAGCTCTACGTAGATCTACTTGCTCCTCATACGACGATGATGCGATTTGAGACCTACACCAAGTCGTAAGGGATTCACTGCAAAGAAAGCCACACATCCTTAAGTAGAAACTACTTATGTTACCCACGGCATACTAGACTTAAAGGTTCTAAACTATTGACTTACTTAGCAGCACTCAGTGCTGTCATGACCAGGAGATCTTGGGTCAAGCTGACCCTACTATGCTCGTTCAAGCTAGAGGACCAACAACGCAGATTTAGGGCACTAGCATGGGACTTCTTGTACTTCAACATTTCACCAGTGACACTTACGAGCCTCTAGATCGGACATCCTTTGAACTGTGACACAAGCAACATTGTTTCTACTCGCCATAACTACGGCAGCACGGGTGTTAGAAATACATTTATTTGTACTTCAATCGTACATGATTCGACATTGATCATTGTGAGATTGCACACCAAGGACTGTGGTGGGATTTCATCCCCAAAAATCAACTGCCTTGACAACTGGTACAACAATGCTACATCCCAGCATTATTGACAGTTCTTGGGCCACATGATACACAGGATTTATCGTTCTGCCCAGTCAGAGCATTGAAAATACATCTACAGTGAACTAAGTCAAGGAGACAAAAGTTCAGGTGCCTATTCATCCCACTATCTACTGAGACACCTACGAAATTATCCTGCAACACTATCTCAGTGTGGTTTAGAGCCATTGTACTGAGGGCCTACAAAGCAGCAGGACTTGAACCTCTGCGAGCTTCCAATCCCCATGAAGTGAGAGCCTTGGTGTCACACATTCCAGTCAACGAATGCTTCATGAGAAGACTAGTTCGACTGGATGTGATCCTCCCGTCTCACAGATGACTCATGTCACTGTATTGGCGTGAAAGGGAGGCTTCTCATGGGCAAGTGTATTGTACATCCGCTTCAAGGATTTCAAGTGTTCCACAAGCACAATAAGCATGAGTCGGGATCAGTATAAAAGATAAATTTTATTCAGAAAATTACATTTTTTTCTCCTCTTATGATGATGGCCTGTCACTGTAATTGACACTAACAGTATATTACATGCATAAAAACTGTTTCTATGGGTCTGTAGATCAGAACATATCATGTAACTTTAGGTATATCAAACATAATCTCTGGAAATCCACGGATTCACATACAATGAATCAATCTTGACATATGTCTAAATCTGGGGAGAAAATATTGGGGGTGGGGGGATGAGATCCCGCTTATCATCATCAAGTACCCACATCTGTGTCTCTCGAGCTGTCAAATTTCAGAATTTCACAGAACCATATGTATTAACATGAATAAACCAACCCCATAGATAAGCCAGCCCCCTAACTTGACCCTTAAAAAATCAGTGTCAAAATGGTATAAATTTAGTAGTTTCGAATGTACATTTTATATTAGGAAAGATAATTTGAAACCAAATGAGATAGCTGAGTAATATGTTGCCGCTTTTGCTGCAAACAATATGTGAACTGCAACTCCTTATTTGACTGCATAAATGAGATAAGGTCACTATTTGAAAAGGACAAATATGCAGTCCAAATGTTTTTCAATAGATCATTTCTTTTGCACTTATGTGGTCATGGTCTGTCTTAGATTTGATACTCCCAGCAGACCAATCACAAACTGTCATTAAATATCATGTAGGTGTGTCTTTGTCCTATCAGAGCTGGAGTTCCCCTCCTCCTTGAGTGCAACTGAGAGGGCCTACATCCACAGACTGTGTGACGATCTTGGCATGAAGTCCAAGAGTCGTGGGTAAGCATGTGTTCACGGCATCCATCTTTGTTTGTATAATACATGAGTTTCTCTGGTTCATTCTGAAGGTTCTGTTTCAGTGAGCCACATGAATTCAGTGTAAAACTGATCTGGGCTGTGCATAACGCAGCCTTTGTGTATCATATATGGCTATATGATCTACTGAAATCAGTGGAAAACCTAACCTAATGTTGTATGTTGTCAAGTACATTCTGATAATACATTCTGCGAAAATGCTCAGATGGATTTACTTATACCGCTACCACTAAACATGTTTATTGTGCCTGATCGGAAGGAAGCTTAACTTTAGCAGGGTTAGTTTAAGGTTTAGGATTGGGTTTAGGGTTAGAGTTACAGTTAGGGTTAGGGTTAGGGTTAGGGTTAGGGTTAGACTCCTTTATACAACAACTGGAAGTAGCTAAAACAGATTTACTCTTTTAAGTGAAGTGCTCCAAAAGTATGAGTGATTAGTGAGTCGGAAGATTCAAATGTGTCTTTTGTGTCATCAGGAAAGGAGCCAATCGTTTCCTGACAATATACAAGAAGGATTCTAATCAAGCAGTGAGCTCTGCTTCTGGCTTCCAACTGTCCCGCAACTCCAGACAGCAGGCAGTCAGTCTGCTACAGAGGTTCCCCCTTTCCAACAAGGAGCGTCAGGATCTGCAACCAAAGACACAAAAGTCACCTATCGGTGAAGGTATACTAATTCTAACCCGAGTGTATCCGTTGTGTTGTTATGTTAATATGGCCATGAATGACATGATCATTGTTGTGATAATCCAGCTGGTATTGAGTCTCACATGGTTGTAGTCAACGGAAGAATGGGAGCTGCTACTATAGTCACCACAAAATGGGTTTGTGAATGTGCCTGTAACAACTCAGCTGGAACAGCCAGTCTCCATTGGTAGCCACAAACTGTTTTGGCACAGACTGTAATTAATTCAATTGTTTGACATGAACTAATGATCAAATGGTTACACATTTTACAAATAGTCCACACACACACACACACACAAAAAAAAAAAAAAACACTGACAGAATGCTGATATGTATGCAAGGTGAATACCTCTTTACATCTCCTGGGTTCTTTTCATGACTGGTGAAATTATCTTCCATGACAGTTACAAGGGAATTCAGTAAGATGACAACAGGTCGATTGAACAATGGTGTCCCCCAGGTACCACCCTCCCGAAATGAAACTGACCTTGATGCATTCCGGGAAGGCTTACCAATTCAGCAGCTGAAAGATGATATCATATATGCCACAAGTCACAACCAAGTCTTGCTGGTGGCCGGAGAAACAGGCTCGGGCAAAACAACTCAGGTTAGTCAGCAGTCGTCTGCAGTTTTCTTATGTTTTGCATTCTGTTCTATGTACTAGTGGAATGATATGGTTGCAAATGACTGGCTGACATAAACATGAATTGTCCTCACGAAAATATGGACATAATGGCCATAAATGGCATGATTACCACAACATCACTACTATATGATAAGGCTTCCCATATTTTGTTCGTTCGTTCGTTCGTTCGTTCGTTCGTTCGTTCGTTCGTTCGTTCGTTCGTTCGCTCATGTCCCTCCTGTTTTTTATCTTTATCTGTAGACATCTGTGTAGACTGTCCAGTTTCCCTTCATTATAAACAGTTCAACATCAACCTGTTTATACACTGCTTGAAACAATGTTATTTATTCTGAGGAATATGACTTTTGTTGCCAGGTACCTCAGATGATTTTAGACGATTGTAACAAGAACAACAAGCCTTGTAGAATTTTTTGCACCCAGCCACGCAGGATTGCAGCTCTCAGTATAGCTGAACGTGTTGCACAGGAGAGAGGAGAGAGGATTGGTCAAACAGTGGGCTACCAGATACGATTAGAGAGCAAGTCAGTGGAACACAGACCCTTGAGAATTTGTTAATTATTCAGATATAATTACAGTAAATATGTATACAGTGGCTTGAACAGTCACATGATAGATATGGGATATTTTCAACTGATACTGCAAAGCTATGAAACTAACTTTATTCTGTGTATCCACCATATGAGCTTATGTGTCATGACTCATGTTACAAATCTTACTGTTAGAGTGTCTCCAAAGACTTTGCTGACATTCTGCACAAATGGCGTGTTGCTGAGGACGCTGATGGGCGGGGATAGTGCCCTGGGCACACTGACCCACATCATTGTTGTAAGTCCACCTTCATCCCATCTCATTACATGAGAATTTTAACATAGGACAGATGTATAACCATCTCTACTATAGGGAGATATCATATGTTTATAATGTTGAACCTTTCAGTCCTTTCTTCATATATTTCCGAATGAGTGAATGCTGGATGGAATAAATAATGACTAAATGAATAAATGTCTTTACAATAATTATTTCATGTATGAAATACAAATGAGATATGAAAGTTTATCTCAATTTTGATTTTCTACATTAACCTTGTTATTATTATACTTTTATCATATTCATATAATGTCTCATCATTATTATTCACATACGGCTCTCTTTGACAGTACAATGTTGTTCCCTACTGATGAGTTGGACCGTACATTTCCTTTAGAATTAGTCATTCAAGCTGTGCTAATTCCATTATAGATACCAATTTTCAAGGCCTGATGATCTAGTTGATTATTCCTTCAGGATGAGGTTCATGAGCGGGATCGGATCAGTGACTTCCTGCTGGCAGTTGTGAAAGACCTGCTCCACAAGTACAAGAACCTGCGCCTCATTCTTATGAGTGCTGCCCTCAACACTGAGATGTTCATCAAGTACTTCAGTGGCTGCCCTGTTGCTTATGGTCAGTGGAAGCACCTGAACCAACAACTCAGATTTGCCCCACTCCGTCGCTTCTTTCTTCCAGATCTATGACCCGGTGTAAAATAGGTCTTCAGCAACCTTGCCACAAAATGAGACTATGTTTGTCGTCGAGGCAACTAATGGGATTGGGTGGTCAGGCTCGCTGCCTTGGTTGACACAGGTCATTGGTTCCCAGTTGCACAGATCAATGCTCATGCTGTTGATCTCTGGATATTGTATTGTCCAGACTCGATTATATACAGACTGCCACCATATAGCTGGAATATTGCTGAGTGCGATGTAAAACTGAAGCAACTCAATCGCTCCAGATCAGCTTTTTGAGTTAGAGAGAGTAGATAGTCATATAGGACTAAGTCGTAATGTTGGCTAATGCATTCATGATAGATATCGGGAGCTGAAAGGAAACTTTTATTTCTCCATATCCTGACACATGCTTATTATGCTTGTCTCCTTCTATCCGAACATAGTGAAACACTTGAAACCCTTGGAGTTGCCTTCACTGAAGAGGATGTAAGATGAACACTCACCCACGAGTAACCTCCCTTCCGCCCTTGCTTTGGCTTACAAATCAGTCACATGACCAGTCATGCTTGCACTTGTGTCCCAATACGGCACCATATTCTTTCAAATTTTTGACCTTATGCTATCTAAATTTCAACAGTATCCTGTTTTTGGTCTGAATATTTTACATTTTGTAGTAGGATTATTACCAAATGCTGTGCATTTTATGCGTAGTTTGTCTTGTATTTCATAATTTTATGTTTTCTGACATTTGATGAAAAGTTGCTTGAGTTGTAAATACTGGTTGTCTGCAGTTGATCCACATGTATATTGTCCATCTTACACTGCAGTTTGCTCTTTCAGCTCCCATTGTATCCTTTGAAGAAGAAAAAAAAAACTTACCTTTTACAGACTTCAATAGATGTGTTTTTGTTGTCCTAAGGCATGCAAGGGATTATATTAGAAGTTATTTTGGATAAAACCACTGCTAAAAACACTAGTAATCGTGTGTTAACTGCTGCTGACATTGATCACTTTAGTGAGTCGCCTAGCAGCTCCCAGGGGCATTCCTCTGCTATGGTGGTGGGCAGCATGTCCACCTAGAAGAGATTGTCACCTACTGAGATGTTGTCAGCCCCAGCCCACCGTTTATGGGGAAGAAGGAATGTGACCGCCCAAAAGTCTTCGTCAAGCTCCCATTGTGGTTCATTACAGAAGTCAAAGTTGGAGATCATCCCTCCAGATGAAGCAGATGTTTTTGATGACCCACTGATGCTCCTGACGGAGGTTACAGTTTTCAGTCATACATCTCAGCCTGCTACAACTACCAGTGCGACAGCTACAGTTTCTACACCTGCGACAGAACATGGCTGAAGACTTACAGCCATTGCAGACACAATGTACAAGAACCTATAGGAGTGTCAACTCCCCTTTGTTGCAGTCACAAGTGCAGGATTCATCGCAGAACTTTGACACAGGCCTGTTCATCTAACAGCCCTCAGTGAAGATGATGGAGCAATGCTTCACCAAAGAGAAGGCTTCCAGACTCTTCAATTCTTCAACTCTGATGTAAGCTACTTCAGTGCACTCGGGCCAAGTTTACAGTCTTCGAGAAGGTGTTCATGATGAATCTCAATGATTAAACTAGTTGAAGATGAACACCTGCACGAAGACCCATGCAGAGATCTATGCACAAGTGCACAGTCCAGGGCTTCACTGCATGCCAGCAGAAGTTTACAGTCTGCCACAAACGCTTGCTCGGCCTTGGCTACCATCCAGGAAGACTTGACTTTCACCAGATGACAATGCCACAGGGTTTTTCCGTACAGACATGGAACAGGTTGCTCCCCAGTCAAACACTGCACACATGATTAGTCATCACCGTTGGACCTGGAGGATCGTCATCACCATGCACACAGTGACTTGTCATCATGAGACCAACCTGCACGAAGGCATTCAAACTCTTTGATGGAAATTTATGAAGATCAGTCACCTGCAGCAGTCACCCATGAGTGCACACATGATATCTCGGAGAGGAGGACGTGCATGAACGTTCACATCCATTAGTTGTCTCAACTGTTAGACGTCTGGAGGACGCCAGGAACGCAGGTTCCATGAGTGCAGTAAGTTTTCACAAACGCACATCCGACAAAAGCAACTACAGTCATCGAGGGAGGTTCCACGAAATTATAGCTTCAGGAAGGTGTAGACAGCACCTTAGCATTCTTGAAATGTTTCTGCTATGTCATATCAAGTTGCAGCCCACATCATAGAACTTCGTCCCAGACGTGTTCATGAAGATGTTGCCTATGTTGAGATCAGTGTGTGGCTGACAGAAGAGGCTCACATCTGAAACTGATGATGTCAGATAATGTCACATGGGCTGTTGCAAATGCAGCATTCGTATATGGCAGACAGATTACATGAAGTTATCCTGCATAAAGAAGATGGTGTCAACTTCACAAGATTGGAGCTGCATACAGAGCCTTTTCATTTACATTGTTCCTGTACATTGTACAGATAACAAGATAACAGTTTGGCAGTAGTCACCAGCCTAAGATCGGACTAACAGTCTTTGATGTATAATCGCTGTGGTGAAGATTTCAGCGCTACAATAACCTTTTTGTGCATTACAACACAAATTGTTTCTTCAAGAGGATTTTATGGCGCGTCAATGAGATTGGTTTCTACAGTCACCCAGTAACTATGTTAGGGAAGCGCGGGAACATCATCATATCATCTGTATATGATGACAACCGCATTATTTTCAATAAAGAATAAAAAGTGGAAGAACATACAAAACTGCCAGGCAGTCTTATTACATCAATAATATGCAGTGAATTTTTTTCGTGCGCTTCCATTCAACTACCTATACATGTTATTTGCTCGTGTATCTCCGGGACGGGCCATACAGTGAAATTACAGGCAACGGCGAGTGTTCGTAAAAAAAATCAGTGACTGCACAAGATTCCATGATTCATTTGACTCAAACACTGGTGATGTCGGGCTAAAGGGAGGCTACTGGGTGAATAATGATTTTAGGTCCTCTTCAATGAAGGCAACTTCAAGGGATTCAAGTGTTCCACTATGTTCAGATAGAAGAAGGAGACAAGCATAATAAGCGTGAGTCAGGATAAGGAAAAATATCAATTTTAATCAGAAAACTGCAACTTCTTTCCTCTCGCAGGTTATACTGAACAGGACATGTCTTATTGTATCTTGTTTTACAACAGAGAATGTGTGAACATTCCTGTTTGGTCTCTTTCAGTCCCGGGCACTCTGTTTCCTGTAGAGGAACACTTTCTGGAGGATGTTCTCAAATGGTAAGGCCTTTATAAATATGGTGCAATGTTGACATGTGTTGTTGTATAACAAACAAACGTTGTATTGTCAACGTTTTCTGAGAATTGTTAAATGAATTGGAGGTGTGTGCTTAGTCGGAATTGTTGAAATATGTGATTTAACAAATTCAGATCCCCAAAGTCTCCTGTACTCTTCAATGTGCATCGTTACTTTTTTGATGTTTATGACTATGTTCCTTCATTCATAAAGCTGAAGGACATGCCACTCTGCTTGATTAATGGATTCCAGGTTAATTTGACCAATACAGTAGAAGCTGTAAAAACCAGGCAAGATGTCAACACCAGCATGAAATCTCAATCCAGTCCATGGCCAGTACATTTATCATTATATAGCTCTGTAATTTGGCACCTGTCAATTCCAAATCGCGGCAAGAAATGAGCTGGCTGAATATGTGTTCATACAGTAATCAGTGCTGTCCAGTTCTGTGCGTGGCGACTAGATGGACAGATGTGCCTAGTCACCAGTATGAACCATCTCACATTAAGTAACCAAATCGTTGCCAACAAACATCATTTAATCTTAGGTCTGTAATTAATGAATTGACATGTGTCACTCATGCAGGATGTTCAAACACCTACAGTCACTCATTGTGTCTACTTAGCATATCCAGCCAAATGGGCTCGTTTAGAACTTACTTTAGGTCAGTAAGTGAAATTGATAAAAAACTTTCAAGAGGTGTGGATGACCAGTTATCTGTATAGCAATTGGTTGGAGCAGGTTAACAGACAGATGAGGCAACCAATGACGGCCTTCCTGTGTAAGGGATGGCAATTTTCCACGAATCTGCTGAAATGAACAGATTTAAATGGAAATCCTACCCAGCGCACGAAGTGGACGCCGCTCGCCCGCCCAACCAGAAGAAGACTTCTTCCTGGTGGCTGACAACCTCATCGACTTAGCTACTACTTGGGTAATCCCCCTTAGAGAAAGACCCCAGAGATAGTCTAATGGACCCACGTCTCTATAGCAATAACATGGAGAATATCTCGCCGATGTCGCGCTGGTCCCAACCACAACACAACCTGCTCTCCCAGAGCCCTGGGAAGTCCGCCCATCTGTCTCTCGCCACTAATCCGGCCACCCACGAGATTCTTGACAACATTTTACAAGAATACAGATCGGAGGTTAATTCATACGCCAACCATGGAGACATCCTCTCCATGGCACTATTTATTAGTCTCACCACCCAGGGAGATGGACTGCTTCGAGTGGGTGTAAACTAACACCATACACATGACTGGGGGACATGTCCTCATGCCGCTCTTGCATTACGCATTCCTGTATAACCTCATCGGAATATGTCCCATATTCAATTGGAATACAAATTCTCATATACTCCCAAATCTGTGTATGTGTTTCATTAGCCCAGCCCCACATTCAAAATATGAATGATGGGGCACCAGGTCACTCACTAGTTAGTGAGTGGCACTACTCAGCTCACCCACTCTGCATCTGTTTAGCTATCTGGTCTTCCGACATAATTTATAAAGTTAAACACTTTATTCTAGTCTGCGGGATACTTCCCCGCCTCTATGGGGAAGCACCACTTACTGCTCCACTCCAGCCATATCACCAATACTAACACTTAAATGTTACTCTTAACATTTGTTCTAATTTTCACATACACCTTCGCCGTCTCACCCAGTGGGGTGAGGGCTGTTTTACTACCACACGTAAAAACGGTACTGACGTCTAACCCTCCTCCACCGGAATTCCCCCGGCGAATTGCCGGCCACCGGCAATTCCCCTGGCAATTCCCCTGGCCAATCATTCGGCCCCCACCGGCAGCCACCGCCATACACTTAGCTCTCACGGCAACACCAGCTATCTACGGGCATCACTGTCGCAACACCTGCTGCCACCAGCAATTTGCCTTGACGCCCCCATTGTCCACCGGCCCCACCACCTCACCCAACCGGTACCGGCGGCCTATACACCGGCCTTCAGGCAGTATATGTCCAATATACTGGACTTTTGTCTGATGAGTCCAATCCTAGACGAAAGTAGTAACCTCTGCTGCTAGCAATCAGCCCTACCTCGCCCACACTGGCCTCTACTGTTTTCCTTAAATGGAAATCAGTCGATCTTGACCCACCCTGGCCCCAGACCCCCATCTGATTTGCATTTGAAATCACTTTCAACTGTTGCTGTTCCTGCCATATCTATGCTCATCTCCAGTTTCTCCACTCACATGATGACAGCAGATTTCGTCACCAGTCACTGCTGTCCCATCATGAGAACTTACAAAGTGTCTTAAATGCATCGCTTTCAAAGTAGGAAGAAACACACCAAACTGTCTTATGTTTTTCAAATGTGTTAATTTGTCATCCCTATGTTATTAAGTGAATAAAAGTGAATTTGAGCTCTATAATTTGGCATGCTGTCTGAATCAGATTATTTTTTCAGTCCTGACATGTACCGGTTTAGAAAGCTTCCATTCCGTGGTGTATTCTTTTCCGATGTAAGGAGTTAGTGCTTCAGAATACTATAATTTCCATGTTGACATTGCCGCTTTCAGGACTGGCTACACTAACAAGAAGATGGAGAAATACAGAATAGAGTTGAGTAAAGGTGTGTTCAGACTCCTTCACTGATGTTCTCCATGAAATAAAACAAAGGACCACATCCAGATTAAAATGTGACTCTGAAGAGAGTTTGTTACTTTAGCATGAATGACCTCTCATGTTTGTCTAATGTGTAGCATATGGCCTTGATAAATACGCAACAGTCACAGGAAATACCTGGATGTCGCTTAACTCTTTTTGAGTGGTATACATGGATAAAAGGGTTCTGATAACATAGTATACATTATAAGTACTATCATTTGGTTTGTGAATTTTACGAATGTAAAATGCCAACATCACAGGAACTTACCATTATGGGAAGAATTGTTGTGCCGTCACCACAAAGTGATGATGTGAAATGGGTTTGAATGTGCCATGTAGATAGATATATGATGGTCCACTATGTGCACACAGTGAAGAGCCAGCAGGAGCACCTTGATGAGTGGTGTACCCAGGGTGTCTCTCTCGAGGGACACCGTGCAAGCATGGACGAAGACTTCACCGTTGATAGGATCATTGACAATAGGCAGGCTGAGGGCAAAGAGGTAAGTAGACAGTGTCACAGTAAGTGATCCAATCAGTGTATATTTGTTGTGGTCAAGACCAAAGTGTTGTTATAACATGAGTAGATGTGAAGGTCATTTGTTTTGCAATATCACCGTATTATTGATCAATGAACATTGATCCAGTCTCACTCAAAACTCTTCTTACAGTTCAACCATGGAGGTACAGGTGATTACATAAGTTTGAGAAAGTATATCCTACTGTTAACAGCTTGAGAAAGAGATGGCTGCGTATATAGATCGTATCCTACTGTTGACCGCTGGGGGAGGAGAGGGTTGTTGCTGTAGACTGTATCCTACTGTTGACAGCTGGGGTAGGAGAGGGTTTTTACTATTGAGTATATCCGACTGTTGACAGCTGGGAAAGGAGAGAGCTGTGTATATAGACTGTATCCTACTGTTGACAGCTGGGGGGATGGAGAGGGCTGTGTATATATACCGCATCCTACTGTTGACAGCTGGGTGAGGAGAGGGTTGTTGCTATAGACTGTATCCTACTGTTGACAGCTGGATGAGGAGAGGGTTGTTGCTGTAGACCGTATCCTACTGTTGACCACTGGGTGAGGAGAGGGTTGTTGCTATAGACTGTATCCTACTGTTGACCGTTGGGTGAGGAGAGGGTTGTTGCTATAGACTGTATCCTACTGTTGACAGCTGGGGGAGGAGCGGGTTGTTGATATAGACTGTATCCTACTGTTGACCGCTGGGGGAGGAGAGGGTTGTTGATATAGACTGTATCCTACTGTTGACCGCTGGGTGAGAAGAGGGTTGTTGATATAGACTGTATCCTACTGTTGACAGCTGGGGGAGGAGCGGGAGGACCTTGAGCCGTGGATTGTGAAGGAAATGGACAAACTGCTGAGT
The DNA here is from genome assembly GCF_037392515.1 of Haliotis asinina. Taxonomy (NCBI): domain Eukaryota; kingdom Metazoa; phylum Mollusca; class Gastropoda; order Lepetellida; family Haliotidae; genus Haliotis; species Haliotis asinina. The sequence continues at coordinate 81,777,466 of NC_090282.1, forward strand.
GAGGTGTGGCTGTCGGGGGAGGAAGAGGTCTTTTCACAAATCTTCCATCTCATCATGGCAGAGAATGTCAGTGGTGAGTTAGTAGGCCTTCACCTATATAAACTATTTCACCTGTTCCCTGGGAAGAAACATGTTGATGATAACATGAGATAAAAATATATGAAATTACAGATGACATTTTCCATCATCCATACATTTTTTGTTGTAGTATTTTGACAGGATTGTTTCTGACTATGGATGATACGTTGATATAGCTACATGATTGTTCCTCTCTTGTAGTGGACTACAAGCACAGTGAGACAAGTGCAACTCCTCTGATGATAGCAGCAGGGCGGGGCTTATCTGTGACTGTGGAGCAACTCCTTAACCTTGGTGCCAACATCAATGTCAGAGCATCGAATGAATGGACAGCTCTTGACTGGGCCAAAAAATTTAATAGAAATGACATTGTTGAAATGCTTGAGGCATATGTGTAAGTTACAGTGAAAAAGTAAAAAAAAAACATCATTCTGTGCAAAATAACTTGGTTGAGGAGGTCTTTGGTAAGGCTACTCTTGCAGCAAAGGGCAGTAGATGTATATGTGAACTATTTATATGAATGACAATCATAAGATTGTTGATGAAAAAATAATCACAATCAAAGAATAATTGATATGAAAACTGAACTGTGTGTCCCTTCCACCACATTTGCTACAAATTGGTGTGTGAGTTACCATCCTGGTCTGCTTGAAGGCAGAGAGAGAGACACACACAGACACAGACACACACACACTTCACACCCCTCTACCATGTTTGATGCCAATTGGTGTGTGAGTTGCCATCTTGGTCTGTTTGAAGGCAGACGCACACACGCACGCACACACACACACACCTCTACCTTCCTCTGCCATGTTTGTGTGTGAGTTGCCTTCTTGGTCTATTTGAAGGCAGAGACACACGCATGCACTTGCGCACGCACACAGGCATGCACACACTCAACTCTGCCATGTTTGATGTCAATTGATGTGTGAATTTCCCTTTTGCCATATTTTATGCCATTTGCTATGTCAGTTGCCTCATACCATGTTTAATACTAGTCTGTGTGTGACTACCCTTCTGCCATGTTTAATACTTGTCTGTGTTTGACTACCCTTCTGCCATGTTTGATTCAAGTGTGTGTGACCTTTCCACCTGTTATTTTAAGTGCTTCCATTGAGTGTGGGAGTGCCAGTGAGGATGGGAAGGAAGAGGTGGTTGTCTCAGCTGAAGACCGTGAACTCCTCAACGTCTACCACCACAGCTTTGATGATGAGAAGGTGGACACAGACCTCATCTCTGCACTTATATATGCTATAATGTCATCCAAGAAGGAAGGCAAGTATATCAGTAGTGGTGTTGACCCTTTTGCACCTGATTGATTAACCTGTCAGAAACAGGGGAAGACCTACAGTCCTCAGTGTTTTTCCCATAATGTTGGCCTAAAGAAACACATGATGTTGTGGTTGGTCTGTTTTTAAAATAAACCATTGGTCATAAAGCTTTTAAGGTCAATAATAGCTATGAGTTAGCTTTTTCTACCCTCCATTACTAGAAATACACAGGAGTGCAATTAGAATCAATATCTAATTGCAGTTTCAATAAAACAAGTAAATTATTTGATCTTAAATACATTGAAAGTATTTGTCAAGGATCAGCAATTTGAGTGTCAGGCTATAGCTCCACCAGCGGATGTTCAAAGAAGATTATGCTCTGCTAATGAGATAACAAGTTTTCTGTTGCCTTTAGTTTGTCACAGGTGTAGGTTTAGCTCTTCGTCCCTCAAAACAAGAAATGCATTCAGCTAAACCCTTTCTAGGTTTTCCAGACCACATTGAAATAAAAGGGAGTATCTTAGCTTTTTAATTAATATTTGAAAGATCAAAGTCAATGAATTGTGGAAGCTTTTCTTAGGAACTAGACATGTGTCAGTGTCTTGGGGTCTGTTTTTGTATGTATTGTGTGTATAGCTGAGTTCAGTCTTAGTTTATTTCCATGCCGATTGCTTATAACTTCCAGGTGCTATACTAGTCTTCCTACCTGGATATGACGATATTGTCACTCTCAGGGATAACATTGCTGAAGACAAGAAATTTGAAAGTTTCAGGTAATATACAACTTCAGATTAATCATATCTATTTAAGTAATGTGTATTAACTGTCATGATGTAATATAATATATTGTTATTTTACTTTAGGGATGGTGGGGTAGCCTAGTGGTTAAAGCGTTGTGGTTGCACTAAGGAAACAGGTTCGATTCCCCACATGGGTACAATGCATGAAGCCCGTTTTCTGGTGTGCCCCACCATGGTATTGCTGGAGTGTTGCTAAAAGCGGCATAGACCTACACTCACCCATTCATGCTCTAATTTTACTGTATGGAATGTAATGTTGATATGGTTTATGTAATAGATGATGTAGTTCGAAAACAAAACTGTTTTTAAGTGTCACAAAGTTTGTGTTAGAGATTGTTCTTGTACAGACGAACTCCCAGCGACTGTTGCATGTTTATCCAGAAATCGCATGCTGCCTGATGTATGTCGTTTTCTTCAACCACAGGTATGTGCTGTATACACTCCACTCATCCATACAGTCCAACGATCAGAGGAAGGTCTTTAAGATGGCTCCGCAGGGTGTACGCAAAATTGTGAGTGTTGCTTGAATCTGTGTTTAGCTTCAACTCTTACCCAGTTATTTTACTGTTATATCTGATCCTGCTGCTATCAGATCAAAGGTCCTAACTGTAGGACACCTAGGGATAAACATACTCCTAGGTTACATAATTACAGCATCTTTATTGAGAGCCAGTGGGGCAGCTGAGAGGTTATTGTGTTGATTTGTTATATCAAAGACCCAGGTTCAATTCCCCACATGAATACAATGTGTGAAGTCCATTTCTGGTGTCCGCTGCCATGATATTGCTGGAGTATTGCTGAAAGATTTGCAAAACCATTCACCCTAGTAGTCTTAAAATGTCTGAACTTAATGTGCTTCACTAATTACTTTTGTTTGCATTATTTCATATAAAGTTTGCAATGCTGAACCTATTCTCTCTGGTTTTATATGAAAATATCTGTCTTCAGATACTGTCCACCAACATTGCTGAGACAAGTGTCACAGTTAATGACGTAGTCTTTGTCATCGATTCAGGAAAGGTGAAAGAGGTAAAGTATTTTGTCATTCAATGCATGTGTTTGTAATCCTAGAGCTGCAGGACTGGACTTCAAAAGGTGAAGGACAGGAGTAGAGCAAGTGTTTCAGATGAAGGAGTAAGTGACTACTTCAGATTACATACTTATATGCTTTGAGCATGATGAGCATATATTAATGGTACTTTATTTGTCTTCAGAAATCATTTGATGCTCTCTCTTCATGTTCTATGCTGAAGAGCAACTGGATTTCTAAGGCGAGTTGTTTGCAGAGGAAAGGGAGGTAAGCTATGCTCACCTGTTAATATTGATATGCATGTGTGAGTGAATATTACCTTTGCCTCTGTCAATGATGTTACAGAAATAGGCCAATAATTGATGTATAAAATTCTGGACTTCATAAACCAGGGGTGGTAAGCTTGAGCAGGTATCATGACATGAAAGTCCTGAAGACTGATCTGCCTGTGCTCGCTACGCTTTAGTTAGCTTGGGGAACTAAAGACCCTTTCTGCCCAGTGTTCCCCAAATGGGTTCTTATGACCATCTGTTGCCTTGTAAGAGATAATAATTCTGTCATTTGTGGAAACATTCTTTCAGACTCTTTGACGGTTTGATTTGAAAAGTGCATAATCTTTTTGTATTGTTACAGAGCTGGTCGATGTCGGCCAGGGTTCTGCTATCACATGTTCAGCCGTATTCGCTACAGCAGTATGCAAGAGTACCAGCAACCAGAAATCCTCAGATATCCTCTTCAGGTAGTCTTTGTTATGGCAGTTAAACTGAAACTAATTTGAAACCTGACACTATAGTATGATCAGAAATTACTGAGAATTTTAAGATTGTATCTGTTTTTATCTTTTCACTCATTACTTACATATTACATGTGAATGTTAGCAGAACATAACTGCAGATTCAAAGACCGGTTAACAGTTAGTATTTCATCAAGTTACCATGGGCAGCAATGCAGGCTTCAAAGTGGCAGGGCATACTACTAAACAAACAACAGCAATATTTGTCAGAATTTTCTTATTGACATTTTACATTGTAAATCCCCAAACATTTGCTATTGGATTTTGGTCAGGGCTATAGCTTGGCCAAACTAATAATGTCATATTTTGAGTCCGAAACCAGGCCTGTGAATGCTTTGAATAATGTTTTGGTTGTCCTATTGGAAAATTAAAACATTTCCATAAAACAAGTTAGCAGACAGAAGTAAATGTCCCTTGAGAATTTCAGTGTATTAGGAAACAGCCTTACAGGACTTTCATCTGAGAAAATCACATTGTCCCAGTTAAAATTTCTATGCTGTAAGCACCAGTTCAACCTTTGCTTCTTTTGTTCAGGTTTCATGATTGGTGATAGAATTCCTCGACTTTTCTGCCAACCCACTGCATGCCGCTCAGTTCTAATTGTCTCCTTACAGACAGTTCCTCTATCAGTCATATCCAGCCTTAAGTTTTCTAAACGCTTTCGTTTTAGAAACAAGAATACCAAGCTGCCATATCCATTTGCAATATTTTTCAAAACATGATAAACAGTGGACAAAGGGTTGCCTGTTCTACTTGAAATCACTTTAGCTGATATAATGTCTTTGTTATAATACACTAAAATCAGCTTCCACTTCTCTGAATGATCCATACTGAGGATCACTGAAAATGTCACCAGTTAGCATGAAAAAAAGGGGGATAACTCTTTACAAAATAATGAAACATTAAAAGAGTTTTCTCTTGAATGAAACCTAGCACTTGATAGTTGTTCAAGGTTGTTAATATAAGAAATCCAATAAATAGTATTCCTAAAATTATAAAATTAATTTCTGGTCAAACTATAACATAATAAATTTTTCCTTATCCTGACTCATGCTATTATGCTTATCCACAGATAGTGGAACACGTAAAATCTCTTGAAGTTCCCTTCTAATTGAAGCAGACGTACAATACTCTCACCCACCAGAAAAATCCCTTTCCCGCAAATACGGTCACATGACCAGCCATGCTTTTCACTCTGTCCTTCATTGCCTGACGAGGATGGTTGGGGGGCACTTTGGGTCCCGATATGGCGATACGTTTTGCTAATATTTTGGTCCTGTACCTAAATTTTATCGTATTCGGTTTTTGGATTGCAGTTATTATCGTCATGATGTAAAATTATTGTTGAAATGCATAAATTTTCATGTGTATTGGACACCTTTTCTCAACATGGACTTCGTCTTCGTTGATGAAATCTTGCTCCCAGTGGAAGTTACGGCTGTTGGCGGTTGATCTGCATCAACATTATGTCCTTTTGTTTGTTCTTCCTACGTTGCTGTGAACTTTGTAAGAATTTGTCTGATTCAGAATTAGCATTATATTCATATAGTGTTCAAAGGTGTGCCAAGGACAAACAACATAGGCTAAACAACTAAAGTGGTTGATTCTGCATCTAGTAAAAATATGCCATTACAGCAGACATTCATGATTTGAGTAATCAGAAAGATGTATACTGGCATTCTTTTCGTATGTGTGCTTGTTGTTTTTGAATGAAGAGATTCCCCCTCTAACATCAGCATCTATCAACTGCTTGATCCATCATGTGTATTATCGCTCTTGAGCTAGATGAAAAACATGGTCGTACACCACTGACTTTTCAAGACGTCTCCCATTCTTGTGGCATAGTGAGGAAGTGTATGGAAGAGGAATCCTGTTGGAAAGGGCAGGGAAAAGTTACGATTTTTCCAAGTTGGTTAAAACTCACGAATATTCATTACATTGCAAAATTTTGATAATTCACAGAGTTGGGCCTCTTCCTAGTTACCGGTCAGTGATCACCCATCGGTGATCTTGGCAGAAAATGTGTTTACCATGAGCGGTTCATCAGCTGCATTTGATCCATCACATAAAGAGGTGGCATTGTATGCATGCTCCCATTCATGGAAATCGTCGCCATCAGCTGTATCATCGCTTCACAGTATGGATATAGTTCCTTTCATCGACTTGCTGAGTGCTTGCACTCATGGATCCCATTACAGCTGCAAGTGCTCTCTGCCCCCGTTTCTCAGAGATGTTGTCATTGCTCGTCGTTTTCATTGGATGCGGATTCATGCATGCATGCCCGAAGGCATTCACAGAATAGCAGTCATTCGAAGGATACACATGGTCAGGAGGATCACGATGATGTTTGATGCATGGACATTGTTCCCCACTCGTGAATGCACTTTCAGAAGGACAGAGATGTTTCGATGGACAGAGTTAGTGATCATCGATCTCCATAACCAGAGGAAGCCCTCTTCTCCAATTCAGAGATCACGTCGTGATTGTGATCGGACTGGACCCTGTCTCTCCGTCGAAGTTCATACCCATAAGATGAGTAATGAGGACACTGACACATCAACATTACCTCTGATTGCGCTGATATCTATGATTTCTGAAACTTTGTCAATGGCCTTTCAGACAGTAACTAATGACCAGCAAGGGTTCCTGATTCAGCATCTCAATACCTTGGATTGGATAGCTCTGCCGGACAACTTGAGACCATATCTACTATGGTGGACTCACTGATCAAATGTCTGCTCAGGGACTTATTTGCCTGAGCCCTTCTACAACAACAATCTCTAACTTAAGTCGAAGAGTCACTAAAAGGTTAGGGTGCTCACCTAAACGATGAGGTGGTAGCAGGAATCTGGACGAGCAGTGAATGCATTCAGCATATGAACCACCTGGAAATGAAAGCTGTAATCAATGGAGTACATCATTGGTCGACACCACTGAGGAACAAGCTTCTGATGGTTCATACCGACAAGTCCACAGTAGCGTTCTACATGAACAAGCAAGGATCAGCACAATCTCACACTCTGCTACAGCTGATCTTTCAACTGTGTGACATCATCGATGACTTGAACCTCCACATATCCCAGGTGCATGCAACATCATGGCCGACACGCTGTCACGCCCTCTACAACCATCCCAACAGAATGGATGCTACATCGAGCGGTATTTCGACTCATCAGTCAGACATTCGGATCCCTGCAAATAGACCTATTTGCCACATGATTCAACAGGCACGTACCAACATTCACATCACCAGTGCCGGGATCCATTGGCGCAGGCAATAGATGCTCTCCGCATCTTGTGGGAAGGGCTGAAGGCTTTTGTGTTCCCCCTCCAGTACTACTACCAAACATAAAAGGCGTTTGTGCTTGTCGTAAGAGATGACTAATGGGATCGGGTGGTCAGACTCGCTGACTTGGTTGACGCATGTCATCGATTCCCAACTGCGCAGATGGATGCTCATGTTGTTGATCACTGGATTGTCTGGATTGTCAGACTCGATTATTTGCAGACTGCCATCATATAGCTGTAATATTGCTGAGAGTGGCATGAAACTGAACTCACTCACTCGCTCACTACTACCAAAAGTCATTGGAAAGACAAAACAGACGACGCTGATACAACTGATTTGGCCAGCAAGAGATTGGTTCCCAGTATCAAGGAACTAGGACAACCAACACTACAACTGCCAGGGTGGAAGAACTTACATGTCCATCCACACACAGCAGTCCGACATTGTTCCAGCTACACGTCTGGATTGTATCAAGGCCTGCTTAAAACATTGAGGACAGGACATTGCTTGAATTATTGACACAGGAAACGCTGTTTCTACTCGCCCTAGCTAAAGCAGCACAGATATCAGAAATACATGCTCTGGACCTCAATCGCACACGATTTGACTCCAGTCATCGTGTACATTTAGGCCTGAGGTGGGATTTCATCACCAAAAGTCAACTTTTGGACAACTGGACAGACAAATCTACTGAGACACCTACGGAAATATCCTGCAACTCTATGTCAGTATGGAAGAGAGCCATTACACTGAGGACCCACCAAGCAGTAGGACTTGAACCTCTGCTAGCTTCCAGTCCACAAGAAGTGAGAGCCTTGGTGTGGACAAACGCTGTACATGGAAAATGCTCGCTAATAGCGATAATGGACTGGTGCTTTTGGAAATCAAATACGGCCAACCACTACCCCTGGGACATTGTCACAGAGGATGTCACTGGCATTCACCAATTTGGGCCACTTGTACATGAAGAAGGTTACTGACTGGTCTTGATGGAAAGCGTGACATACAGTTGCATTAGACAGTAGCAGAATGCTAGCTGATCTATATATCATCACGCTCCAGTCAATGAAAGCTTGAAGAGAAGACAAGTTCGACTGGATGTGATCTCTCCACCACCCCCCATTTCACAGATGAATATTGGAAGAACAGGACCAAACTACCGCCGTTACAGTTCCCGAAAAGAAGGAAAGTACTGGAAGTAATTATATGGCAGTCAACAGAATCCAGCATGGTCTGACCCACCGCTGTTTCCTTCGGGTTCTGTTGGCATAAAAGGTTTGAGTCAGGATAAGGAAAAATATGTAATTTTCTGAATAAAACTGATATTTTATCATCATCCTGACTTATGGCATCAAGCCCTCCCAGCTGCCCCTCTCAGGCACACTGAATTCACAGTAATTCTCGTGTTGGGCTTATTAGATTTCATGTGACTGTATTGCAGGGAAGGGAGGTTTCGGATGGGGAACTTCAAGGGTTTTCCAGTGTTCCACTATCTTCACATAGAGGGAGGAGATAACCATGATAAGCATGAGTCAGGATAAGTGTAAAATAAATACATTGAAATTAAATTGTGAATGTGTCCTTTACATTCTGTTTGAAACTGCTGGATATACATATACAAGAGTCTTCCAAGTCAAGTTTAACCGCTTTCAGACTCTTTATGTAAACATATTAAATTTGCACATAAAATATGAACTGTGTATGTACAGAGGTGAATGCTTGTTTAAGTTTTTATAGCTGTATTATGCTATCACCATCATTCCTTTTGAAATCAAAGTGATTTTTGTCAAGTTTGATTACTCTCTATTGTGCTTGTCACGAGTTTCCCCTGCTAGCTGTATGTCTTCAGTGTACATCTTATGATTCACCTCCAGGAGCTGTGCCTCAACACCAAGCTGTTGGCCCCTGTCAACATGAGCATCGCTGACTTCCTTGCCAAGTGTCCCGAACCGCCATCTTTCCTGGTCACCAGGAATGCAGTCCAACTCCTGAAGGTGGGTGTACTTCTAACGGTCAAGGATTGTATGTGCATGAATTTTCAGGCCCACTCCAAGATATGATACTGTAAACGTACTTATATTCGCTTGGTGCAAATTTCGCGGAGTTGACAGTTTAGAAAACATCGCGCGGTTAATTATTCGCGGAATCATTAATTGCCGGAACTGCCAGCTGTCTGTTTTTGCTGTCACTAACAGCAAGAAAAACAATCAGAGTGGCTTAACCTGACATGCAGCATGGATTGCTAAGTCGCAGGAAGTCCTTGCCTGCCCGATATATACAGCAGTACGGTTACTCACGGAAGTATTAAGAACTTAGGAAGTGACACATTGTGATGGTATACTATATAAAGCACTGAAAAACACATCAGTGTTATGTTAAGAATTATGATGATTTGATGATGGCATTGCAAATTTGTGAATTCAAACATCCGGGTTGTTGAGAATGTGCTGATGTGTTAATTGACTATCAATTACGAGTACTAATAAACTTCTATAAAATTTTAGTGAATAAATAAAATGCTGCTGTATTGTTTCTTTCTGAGTTGTTTCATGGTAATCCGTTTTGTATCAAACCATCTCTCTCCATGATTGGTGGAATAGAACACGGGACCGATTTCAATGGCGGTCTCAACACACATCACTGGTTTCACTATAATTCGTAATTCTGCTATAGGAATGAGAATTAATTATTTTCGGTGCACGATATGGGAAATCCATTACAGCGACAGTTACTAGTAAATTTGATTCTTTTTTATTCTATCAGTCGCCATTTTAACATTCCCATAGATTCCAGTCCTCAAACTTGATTTGTTATGGCAACAACTCAGAGGCAAGCATGTGTATTGTTAATGAACGAAAGGTTTATTCGTGGTGTACAATTGTTTGCAACAAAATATTTTCCGCGAAAAGCATGGAAGTAAAACCTGCGTGATATATAATATGTTTACAGTATGTAATCATTTTAACTTGAATAATAAGAAATTATGTACATATTTTGCATCTAGGTTTTGACACAACAGTACTTTTCCATGGAATTGCTGGACTTGTGATTGCTTTAGTGTTGTTGAATTATTGTATGGTTAATGTGATATGTATCAAAAGGGAATTTTTATGCTGTTATACTCTCAATACTTCAGTATATATCCCATGCAGAATGTTGGTGCTTGGTTAGCCAGGTCCCCGTGAAATACTCTCATTACTTTACCTGTGGTTTCAGCAAATGGATGCTTTGGACACTTGGGAGGATCTGACGGAGCTGGGCCACCATCTGACTGACCTCCCTGTGGAGCCACGGCTGGGCAAGATGGTTCTGTACTCAGTGGTCCTCAAATGTCTAGATCCCATCCTCACCATTGTCTGTGCTCTTGCTTACAAGGATCCATGTAAGTTCTGAATACTTTACAGGGGTATCAGGCTCGCAGTTGTCCAGCACAACACAGATTCCAGCTGCTATAATTCATTTTGGATTTTGCAACCTAGATTCGCTTCTGTTCTGATCAGTGATTTGTCAGTACCATCATTTGAGCCTTTCACCTTCATTAATGAAGTAGCCTTTGGACAACTTGCAATGAGATACCCAAACAACGGGTGTTCTGCCTGATCAAGTTTCATTACACCGATACATGGTTTCCCAAACTGTGCCAACAACATCTCGACCACGCTTGGGAGGATAGTTCATCATATAAGTTTGCATAATGCAGTTTGCATTAAATACTCTTGAAAGTGATCACTGATAACAGGTACATAGCAAACTGACCTGTTGTGTTAATTAGAGTGATAAACCAAGTCTATTGTTAATGATACACTTGGTTACCTGTAGACAAAATTGGAACTCATCGTCCAGTGGGTTGATTATGGAATCAGTCATAACTGGTTTTAAACAAAATATGGCGTTGTATATGCTGAAGATCTTCCTTCCATTTCATGCTGTACGTCTTTGTTGCAGTCACTCTCCCTTCGCAGCCTTACCAGAAGAGATCTGCAGCTATGGCACGAAGAAAGTTTGCTTCAGGAACATTTAGTGACCACATGGCCCTTCTACGAGCTTTCCAGGTATTGTGTCAAACTACTAGTCAGGAACTATGTTTAGTCACATACAGCCTGCTTTCTTGCCAGTTTTATACGTCAGATACATGTTGTAGACTCTGTGTTAATGCCTTTTTAGAGATTGCCTGTTGGAGATAGACAGCTCTTGACATAGTGACATAAAAGTGTGTGTGTTGTCTGAAACAGCTGCTGTGTATGCAAGTGTCACACTTGAGTAGTGTACATCTAGCTAATGTCAGATACTGTCTGTTTACAGGCATGGCAGAAGGCCCGGACAGAGGGCTGGGAGAAATCCTTCTGTGAGAGGAACTTCCTCTCTTCGGCCTGTATGGAGATGATAGTTGGAATGAGGTAAATTGTTGTGACTCTAAGGATAACAACAATACTGGGGCTACAACATCTCCTTTATTATCCTGCTTATTGTCAGTGATATTTTACATAATGAGTTGTCAGTTATGCAACATCTGTATTTATTCACATAAGAAAGTTCACTCTCATGTGTTGATGTTTCTAACTGGCTTTTCACCTAGCTTAAATGTTTCATAAACATAGAGGATATCATGCTTGACGAATGGTGATAAGCAAGTATAGAAACCAGGGCAACAAATGTTATCACTATTAATACTTAGAGCTGTATATATGAGCACCTATTTTACAGAACTCAGTTATTGGGTCAGCTGAGAGCATCTGGGTTTGTACGCGCCCGTGGTGGCGGTGACATCCGAGACCTGAACACTAACTCGGAGAACTGGGCTGTGGTAAAGGCAGCACTGTGTGCAGGGATGTACCCAAACATTGCCTGTGTGGACCGGAACAGGAATGTCGTGGTCACGCAGTAAGCAAATTCTTAGCATTATGTGGAAAGAAGAATGTGCCCTTTTTTCACAGATCTTGAATGCGGTTATATTGGGTGGTCATACACTTTACATTTTCACATGATTGACTGTGGAATGCTGTTATTTTTTAATAGTTTAAAGCTTAAGGCTTCATTGTGGAACTGCTTTAAGGTCCATATGTCTCAAGTACCAGTGGTTGTTAAGGTATTGGAATGCAACATTAAGTCTTATTTTACTTCATCGGACTTGTATCAAGCAAGTCTGGCTTCTGTACAATTTTACCAAGATGTGTGAGGGACTATTTTGATTTACATCTGTTCAATTACTACTGTATTCGTGGTTTGAACTTCCTTGTCATGTACTCTGTCTCACACTGTATGTTTTGCTGGTTTTGAACTTTTGTGTCACTTGTTCTAGTTGTGTAATAATTTTGTTGGTATTTTCAATCAAATGTTTCTACCATTTTAGGAAAGAGTCCAAGGTGCGTTTCCACAGCCAGTCGGTACTGAGCCCAGCCCCCACGACTGAGTGGGTAAATGGGGCCTCCACTCATGCCAAATCTGTCCGTATGCTCCCAGGAGATTGGTTGATCTACGAGGAAATGACACGCTTCAGCAAAATGGCCAGTGCCAAGTGCTGCACAGTCCTGTCAGCTGTTGCTGTGGCCATCTTTGCTGGGCCATCCAAACTGCCACCCGAAGCCATTAGGGAGGCAGAGGGCATCCATGAACGTACGTGGAAATTGTCCTTTTTACTGCTCCTTGTCAAAGTATATATTATATTCTGCCTAATTGTGTGTAGATTTATGACTCAGGTGGCTGAGTGAGCATAGGCACAACAATTTCCGTGTAAAGTTGTATTCCTGATTATGTACCAAGGCTTGTGAGCACCATGCTCTTCCGTACACTGTGCTTCTGGATTTCATGGAAGTAGTACATGCCCAACAGCTGCATCACTTCATCACAGCTGCATCACTTCATCACAGCTGCATCACTGTCCTTGCATCTCAAGCTGACATGCCATGTTGTAACTGGAAAACTGTTCAATCACGGGTTATACCCAACTAACTCTCTGGCAGATGTTCTTATCAGAATCATATAAGTACATAATTACAGTGAACTCCCGCCAAGGGCTAAAATATGTCTTATATGCCACCTTGGCATCCCCATTGCTACATCAAGGGGTGGTGGGGTAGTCTAGAGATTAAAGCATTCTCTCATCACTCAGAAGACCAGGGTTCGAATATTGTTAAAAGGTTTGTGAAACATTAATATAGCTATTTCCTGTTTATTCCTGTTAACAATAACATTATATAGTATGACCTGGAGAATTCACTGTGTGTAGTCTCTACAAGTTCTGCTTACATGATTTGAATACTTAAACAATAATGTCCATGTCATGTCCATTCTATGCTATCTGGTCTTAAGTCATCATGAGGAAGGAAAACAAGATAATATCACTGAAAAGATGCTGTAACCCCATGTTATTTCCAGATGAGGCTGGTGATGGGATGTACGCTGACCACAGTAGTGACAGTGAGGGTGAAGACAAGGAGGACCTGAAGAAATCAACGCTGCAACTGGATGATTGGCTGTGTTTCCGGCTGGACAAGGAGGTGAGCACACCTGGCTAGGACAGCCGCCCTTTCATCTGCTGGGCCAGGACACCCTTTCATGACCATCTGGTGCCAGCACTATGTGGTACTGATTCATTGACATTTTCGGATACTGTTGAATCCTGCAGTTGACTTGCCCAGTTGACTTGCCTCTCTGAGATTTTCATGAATATGGAACAAGTTTTCACATGTGTACAGTGTTTGAATGTTTGTTGGGGATGCCATATACAGTCATCTGAGAAAAAAGCAATTCTGCCATATAGGTATCCATATTAATATGTATGATAATGCACTCTGAGGAATAAGACATCATGAATCAGAATATATTTAACAGCATTTAGTTACTATTCATTATTATTTCTATTGTGTCATGAGGCAATGTCTGCTTGTGTGATGTTGTGTAGTTGCAGTTGCAGGTTACCTCAAAATTTATCATGCAAGACATTGACTGCCCAGATCCGTTACTAATGGTTTCTGACAACATTGACTGATAAGATCAGCTAGTAATGCTTACTGACACAATTGTTCCGCAGTCGGCCAACTTGGTGCTGCAACTCAGACAGAAGTGGCACAGTCTGTTCCAGCGGAGAATGAAAGCTCCGTCCAAACCATGGTCACAAATGGATGAGGTAAATATTGGAAAATGCATATTTTCAACCCTTCTGTCCACTTCTCACCAGGAACATATTTTCGTTAGTCAGTGAAATGAAATTTATCTACTGATGTTACGAATCAACCTCGTATGAGTTTGATTATTTCTTTGTGCAGAGTTATGTCCCTTGTTACATGTGGAGGAAATTGGGATAAGTTACCACAAACTGCTGAAGTTACATGATGGAAACTTTATACAGTTATCTTAAACAACATAAGCAAGTTAAAACCTGTGGTCAAAATATTTTCTTTCTGGAGCTGTCCTACTTTTCTCCAAGCTACATTGCATTATCTTTGTTGTACCTGCTACAGAAAATCAGCATTGAAGGAAAAGCCAGAAATGGTAAGGTGATGGGATAGTGAGCGTACTGTAATAATTTCATGTTGACAAAATACAGAATATTTTGGTAACTGCAGATGACACAGGTAGTGAACCATGTTAGAGCTCTTTGATACGAGGTCCACTTGAGTAGCACCCGGCTACTGTTGCAGGCTGTTGTACGAGCTGTGATAAATGTCCTGACCAATGAGGAGCAGTCTCAGGGTCTGCAGCAGCCAGCTGGTATTGGACAAAGACCCAGACCTATGTGTAAGTCTTACAAAACTAAATAGGTTAAACTTGTGATAACTGTGTTTCCATATCGCTCAAAATGAATGATTCTTGCTTTACGTGCCTGTACATACAGCTATTGTGTTTATCAATGTATTCTGATTTGAAACACAACACAAACAGGCATGCCATGATGTACATGAATTGTGGTCCTCCACAAAACAGCCACAGAGAACTAAATTCTAAGCACTTGTGACACCTGTGGAATGAGAAGATAACCATTACTACACATTAGCTGAAAACTCAGTGTATAGAAGTTATCACATGATGTCAAGGGTAGTACAGGGTTTTGTCAGTCCCTTGTAAAGTTGTATATACTTTACAACCATACAATATAAAACCCTATATTTCTTGAGACTCCATGTAATAGCACATTTATCGAGCTTAATGTTTTTACTAAATCAAAAGAAAACAGTGCTGACAACAGCTGATCCATTGACCTCAGTGCAATGTTACCAAAGGCTGGGTGATGCATGATTTTCTCACTTTGTGTTGTCACTGAGGCATGGCGGGATAATACGACTTTTGTACTCCCTGCTTGCAGATCGTGATATGGTTCGTTTTTTATCACAGTCACATGAACCAGTCAAAACTCAACATTATTGCATGAGGCTGGATAATGTACATTATCGTAGTGTCTTTCAGAAGTATTTAAATTTCTGGGAAGACATAATGTCTTCTTAAATATTTGGATATCTAGGTTTAGTTGATGAGAAAGACCTGCATCAACAAAAGTGGAGAAACAATGTGCTCTTGTAAATAATCAAACTCATAAAGGATTACACTAATTATGTCACCATGATTGTGGTCACATTGACTCATGGAAAGAAAACCTCCAGATGACATTCTGCAACATTCTCCAGGCTGGAAATCAGAACATTTACTTTGACTGTATGCCAAACACTGATCTGTGTTGTTGTGTTGTTTTCACAGCCGCTGAGTCAATGATGATGTCAGGCAGCAGTCGAGGCTACATAGAAGTCGATGACCATCAGGGCAAGTACAACAACCGCAGATACCCAGGAACTCCACCCAAGAGGAAGGACATCAACCTTAGTAAGATGTGCTCTGTTTTCCTGTTAATACAATTCAGTAATGGAATTTAATTGTCTGTCAGTAAAATGTTTCTTACTTGGGTGTATATTCTAGATTTTTTTTTCATCTTATTGATAACTAACTCACAGGGAATAATGATTGAGTGAAAACTGTTTATGCTGCAGATGTAGTTATTTTCAGTATTTAATTACTGATTCATGTATGGGTCTTTAGCTGAAAGACAGTTGATTATTTGTTCTGTTCATACAGCCAATTATTAGACAATGCTTTGTGTTCGATACAGAGCAGATTAACTATAGACTAGATTGAATTTGCAGCTGAAGAAATATGGTGTTGTATTTGCACATTTTTTACATTGCAGAATGTCATGTGTCTAGATTGCCCACCCTGAAAGTGTTTTGTAAACTAAGCTATGAATGCCATGTAGTATGGTACTCTTCTATTAATGTTAGTGGTGGTCCGATTAATTGAAATAATCAAAGATTGGTCATAGTGAAACCAGTTATTTACTGATTGATCAGTTGTAATGAACCAGTCATCAATTATGAGATTGTAACTAATTCCCAACACTAATTAATGTTAGCATCTGCTGTGATGCACATCTCCAATTTACTGTTTAAATCAGCAGTGATGTTTTTGCTGTTGATACCTTTGATTGACCAGTCAGAATCAGTAGTTTCCAAGTTCATGGTAGAATAAGTATTATTGCTTGGAACACTGAAAGAGCTGTCCATGCCTGTGTGTTCCAGAAGGCAGCAAGACCAGTGAAGACAGACTGGAGACCTCTTCCGTCCACAGCAACTCAGCAAGCAACAGCAGTGCCAACAGCCTAAAGGGCAGTGCTGGCAGCACCCCATGCCCCTCCCCCCAGCCCTCCTCCCCCTCTAAGTGGGCAGAGAGGGACCCGGGGGGAAGCAGCTCCCACCCTTGCAGGCTGTTTGTGATGAAATGTAACAATCAGAAGAACCTTGACATCTCTCTGCAGAAGGGGTTGTGGGCCACATCTGTCAGCAATGAGAAGAAACTCAACAAGGCTTTCCAGGTCAGTGTGGGCTTTTCCTCTTCTTCCGACAGCTAGCATCTCAGTTACTCCCATGAAACCCGTGTATGTACTGCAACAGCCCTGCCTGTGGGGATTTTCTGTTTGCCACTGATGTAATATCATGTGTCAAATTCATCGTACACTGGTGATGATTGTTCTGTATGAAGTCTGCTGTGTTGTAGGATGGCAAGACGGTGTACCTAATTTTCTCCATACAAGGCAGTGGTCACTTCCAGGGTTATGCCAAGATGCTGTCCGAAATCCGGAAAGACAAATCACAAGATTTTATTTCACCCGGCTTGAGTGGTAGCTTTGCCATTGAGTGGGTCAAGAGGTTGGCATTTTACTATCCTTTGTCCATTTAGCGTGAAATGTGTGTAACAATATGACTTACTCTCCTCATATTTAGCCTTTTCCATGGTATATATTAGAAAGCCTGTGATTTTACTGGATTTCTTTTATAAATCTAGTTGTTTGTCACTTGTGAAGTGTTCGCCTCTTGTGTGCAAGATCCATGTCACATTATTCAGTATGTGTTGCTGCTGTTTTTGGTTGCTTGCTGTATGTTCTGTGGTATGCCAGTGGGAGCTTCCTCCTAGCTGTTGGAGACTGTTCCTCCTAAGCAGTAGCTATGTGTATGTTGCAGGGCAATGATTCCCTTCCAGAGCACACACCACCTGACCAATCCCTGGAACGAGAACAAGAAGGTCCAGGTCAGCAGAGATGGCCAGGTACAAATTACATTACTCACATCTTGTTTTATTTTGTTGAGCAATTTCCAGTACTTCTTATACCATAGTAAGTTGTCGATTGAAGTCATTTGAAGTCATAATATGTCTATATCACTATGACACAAAATAAGTTCTGACTATAGTAGTGACATTCCTCCTTTATACATTAACTTTTAACTCACTCACTCTTCTTTTTGGACAAATACACCTGATTATGAATAGCTGTCACAGACACTAAGCACCTCACTTGTACGCATCACCCCTACCAGTCTGTGGGAATTTTTATGCTATATCAAGTGAATGTTATCTGAATATGAATGTGACCTTGCAACTGCTACTTTTGAGACACTTCACACCTACGTTATGCCTGCATACTATGCTGACATATGATGAAAACTTAGTGTGGAACTGGGGAAATAATCTGAGCAGACTGTCAGATAAGAAAGAGAGAGATGTAGTAGTGAAGGCAATCAACAGCACTAATGCTCTCCGAGTTTGAATCCTCATTTACATTGAGATAACAGAATATAACCTGAAAAATACTTGTAACTTATCAAAAGACAAAATTCCAATATTTGTTTTCAAAGGAATCTGATTCTCATATTTCCCCATCCTTGGATAACAATGTTCTGGTGCTCGGTGGGTGTATTGGTGTTGTAGGGATAGTCAGCATTGTCCCCAACATGTCTTGTGAGATGACTGAAATACGAGAGTTAAACTAAACTCTTAAATTTTCTCTGTTCTCCCTCCTTCTGGATTTAAAATGCAAACAATGAGTATGACGTTATGTTTTACCAGGAAATTGAGCCCAGTGTTGGAGAAGCCCTTTTGAAACTCTGGGATAAGTATCCAAACTACCAGAAGCGTTCGTCCCCATCTTCTGGAACCAAGGTCATCCTGAAGCACAACAACTCAGCTCCACCAAAGCTGCTGAGCAAAGACTGTGATATGCCTGAGCAGAAAGACAATGGTGACAGTGATAGCCAGGCTGAATCCGGTCCAGCTGGCACTGCCACAAAGTCCTCCAGTTCTGCATCTCTCACTCGATCCAACTCATCCACCAGCAGCCAGGGATCAGGACACAGCTCAAACACTCCCACTAGTCAGCAAGGCCACTACCAAGGTTCTCATGGTGGTCAAGGACATTACCAAGGTCATGGCCACAACCACCACCACCAGCAGCAACAGAACCGCCGTGGCGGTGGTGGGGGTCATTATGTTCCGCATGGCAACATGGGACCTGTGGGCGGACATCATGGTGGCATGGGAATGTTCAATCAAAACCACTTCCAGCATGGGTACAACCATCAAATGGGCTACATGGGTCCCATGATGCATCATCATCTGCCTTCTTCACAAAGAGGAGGGATTTCACCTGTCATGATTCTACAGAGAGGCAGTCATTCATCTGGGCATGGGCGTGGCAACTTTCAAGGTCACCAGGGTTACAACTCGGGCCCCGGCTCATATCACCACTGATACAGCAACTCAAATCCATTCATGAAGAACTGAGGTTGAAATTATGTCCAAACGTTTGTCATTTGAGAGGAGTGGGGCTTGACTGCAATGTTATTCTGGTGGCAGGCAATGTCACTAGAGACCTGCAAGAAACACTGACATTGTTCTCAGAGACCAAGATAATCATTAATTTGCTACTGATAGAAGTCATAAGAAGCAGTTGACCAAAGACTGCCAACAGGATCTCCCCAATAGAGAAGCAGTCACAAGGAAAGCACAACCTCTTCCTTGTCAATACCAGTTGACTGTCACCAAACCTGGCTGCTTTATGCATGCACATGTTGTTCAACAGTGTTATCTATCCACATGATTGCAATAAACTTAGCTTCCATGGTAAGATAGTGGTAAATGTGATTATGTTTGATGAAATAATGATGAAATAATTGTGTGATGAAATAATGACTGGTTCAATACTCAGTTCTGTCTGAGTAGAGTACATTTGTGCATGAAAGAGACAGTCTGGAACAGGAAGACAGTTGACATTATAACAAACATTGGCAATAGAAACAATATAACAATAGAAAAAAAACCAATGAATGAAGACAGTGTGTGGAGTTGGCACCACTGCCGATATCAAACCATGGAGACAGTGTGTGCAGTTGGCACCTCTGCAGATGTCAAAACATGGAGACAGTGTGTGCAGTTGGCACCTCTGCAGATGTCAAAACATGGGGACAGCGTGTGCAGTTGGCACCTCTGCAGATGTCAAAACATGGAGAGAATACTTGACTCCCTCGAGTTTGAAAATACTTGCAATAAGCTTCCTATTTCCATGAAATGTGTAGCATGTCATGAAACCAGTTGGATATACAGAGCTATATCTTAGATAATAAATAATAGGAAATCACATGAGAAAGTTCAAATATTGATGGCAAGTTAAATTTGCTGTCTGCATATGCTTGCTTGTGCCAAGATCTGGTAATTGTAACATTCACTGTAAGTCAGGGATGCCATGATGCATCAGGGCTTTATCTAAAATGGTACAATTATTAATACATTCAAAACTGTATCGATATTTAGTTTTGAAAGTATTGGTTTAAATATGTTTATGTATCATTTACATTTTGCAGTTGCATTTTTTTGATGTTATTAGAGTTAAAAATACCCAAAGATGGGAAATACATTAGAACATTTTAATTTTTGAGAATACAAGAATCTTGATCTTATAAAATGTGAAAATTGATGTTGAAAATGTCTTTAGATTTGAGCAAAAATGTTGCAAAACTAGGTATTGTGATACATATTGAATAATGAAACTTATGTATCATGAGATCTCTACTGTAAGTTGATCAGTTGGGCCAATCTTGACCATCCTCTGCTATACAGGGTGCATGGAGAATGTTGTGTACTAATGACCTTGAACCTTTATCCACATTGTCTGTTATGTGACACACTTGTATATATTGGTTGTTGTTGTTGTTGTTGACTCATTGTCATCATGTTAACAGTAGCACATGAAGGTTGCCTCCATATGCATGAAATCACTTATCTTTCTATGTGTTATCAGTGCACCATGAATAAATAAATCATGCAGTCATGTGACGCCAACTGAAAATATGACAACAGCATTATGCATTTTCTCCTTTGAACTATTGGTTTACCACACACTTTTGAACTATTGGTTTACCACACACTTTTGTTAAATTTCAAAGCAATTGTCTGGGAGAAAAAAGAATGAGAACAGTTTATTTTCAACTTTCCAATTAGTAACTTTGGATATTTAGTCACACTGTCCATGATGTACGGCTGCATACCTTTATGAAAAGTCATTATATTTAGCTTCTATTTTCACCATTCTTTTGTTAGCCTGATAAAAACAAGTTGGAAAGATTTAAAAGATTTCTTACACAGAACATATTTTACTGTTAGATGTATTCAATAGTGTAGGTAGGTTTCTGGCTGCACAATTAGGTAAAAGAGTTTTTGACTGCAGTTCCAACACATAAGTCAACAGTCAGTACCAAAGTAACACCTACATGAGAGAGTGTCACCACTCAATCACCATACATGTTTCACAACAGCTGAGTCCAGAAGTTTTTACATTACTCACACCATATTCATCATGAGATTTTTCAAGCAAGTTTCATTATCTGTGATACTGCAATGTGTTTGGGTCACTTTCAAGTCAGCATGTGTCAGTTGCTGGCGTTGTGTTGTTGTTAATATTTACATGTTGCTGTGATGATAAGTTATTTTATTATTATAAACTTCTAATGTTTTGAAGAATAAATATTTCGGGAGTAATCGGTGTTGAATACATATGGTTTGCATCAATGGCTACATAAAGGGTATGGCTCATTGTCTTGGAAATCTTGGAAAGACTGTCAGGAGCTTCAACTACCTTCCCATTGAGTAAGAAATTTGTCACACCACAACAGTCTTTTAAGATACATGTTTTTCAAAGTAAAGGAATGTATCAGAGTGGAAATACTTCAGTGCCTTAACGTAACCGAACTCAAGGCTGATGTCTGGAGTATATAAAGCATAGACCTTTCCTCTGTGAGCTTTGGATGTGGTTTCCCCACTAGTAATTGTAGGGCTCAGCATTCATCTGCAAGGATGGGATTTCAGTACTATTATGTGCTGAGCATTTTAGGGCTGAGCATTCATGTTGATGGATGGGGTTTCAGTATGATATAAGACTTAAATTAATGCCAAATACTGAAGAAGTATATTGTGCTGAAAGGTCAAAGGTGCCCACAGGGGTTTATCCAGTGATTAAAAAAATCTGTCCATCATGGAGTTGTCCATGGTGGTTATTGAAAGCACTTGCAGAGAGCTTTGAGACTTTTTCTTCAAACGCTTCTGTTAAGCGTCACAAAAGTAATAAAGTTTGTTCTTCCCTTTAGTATAGTTGCTCAGAAGTATTAAATGATCAGAGTAAGCAAGCATCCTCATGCCTTTACTATAACAGTTGGGGGCCAAACTGTACTTTGTTACTCTACAGTCCACTAAGAACTTTTGCTCACAATGCTGAAGATCCATGTTCAGTTGCATACAGTGTGTGAAGCCCATTGCTGGTGTTCCTCCTGCTGTGATGTTGCTGGAATATTGTCATAATCCATTTGGCTAAGAGCGGACCGATGAACTGCAAGCTGACGTGAAAACTATTAAAACATAAAACACTCAAGGAAATGCTGATCATAATCAAAACATCATACCAAATCTGTATTTTCGAGATTTTTGCTCTAAAAATAAAAAGGTTATTTAACAAAATGTCATCAACATACTGACACAGTTCAGTGTTACATGGGAGGAGTGCAGAGAAAGGAGCAGCCAGATGTTCGAGAAGCATGTGCAGAAAGTATGCACGTAGTTATTTACTTATTAACTTGTGCTTATTAATGTGCTTTGCCATTTCCATCCTTTCTCTGCACTCCCCCCCTCGTAACAAATGGTGAACTGTGTCAATATCATAGTGATAGATTGTTGAACAGTTTCTAATTTTTAGGACAAAGATTCTGCAAAAACTTCACAGAGTTGGTTTGAAGTTTTGATAGTGATCAGCATTTGATTGAGTATTGTATGTTTATTAGTTTTCAGTTAGATTGCAATACATGTGGTCGCTTATGAACCAGACTGTATAAAAGCAGCATAAAACCATACTCACTCGTGTACTTGTTAGAATTCGGAATTTGCATACAGCTATACATACAATGCCCAAAGATTATTATTTACTATTAGTAGTTTTGAATTGGACATACCTTGTTGTTAAACAAAGAAATGTGGAATTCAAGATATTTTTCAGTTGTCAAATGGCTGATTCTCTAGACCAAGCCATGTGCTTCCATGTTTGTGAGCTTTTGATGCGAGAAGACCAATCAATACATCCTGGCGTGATGATAATTTGTCCAGTTGTAATTACCGATGTCACGTGTTGAGTCATGTCAGTCCTAGCTCTTTCACCATCTCTTGTCAGTGAGACATCAAAGCTCTAATCAGCTCATCAGATTTATCTCAAGGATATCAACTTGTCGCACAGATGATAATGGACTCAACACGTGCCTCTCAGCAGGCCCATGTAAACCTTCAACATGACGGTGACACTGGCAGTTTTAGAAACCGATGTCAGTAGGGGAAGAATGAGTAACACTGATGTCGCAGCACTGTAAGATGTCTGCATTGTATATACCAGAGACTGAGAATATGATCAACATTACTGGAGGACAATAACACCCTTCTGTCAAGTATTGTTGGGAATTGGTTAAAACCTCACAAGTGGTGATCAAGAATCAAAAACAAGCAGACACAGTCATCAAAATCCCCCACATTACCTCCAATTTCAGTCTAAGTCACACTTGTTGCCATGGAAATGCCATAACTATTTTATATTCAGAATTCCAAAACTTCCAAAAGGTGCCAGTGCACCACTAGACCAATCTATGTGTCAAGTTTGGTGAAGAAATATTGAACAGTTTTAGAGTGCTTTGGAAAAGATAAATGTTCACGGATGGCCGCACAGACGGATGGGGTGCATTTTAATACCCCCAGCAAAACGCGTTGCAGGGGATAATGATTGGTTAGGGTCAAATCTTCCTGGTTATGTTTGCTAGTACCAAAAAATACAGAAAACAACAAGCAATTCTTTCTGTTTCTTTACAAACTGCATTTACAAATTTGACATCTTAAAGGATCACTAGTATGTTAGGAACATATATTATCCTGTAAGATAAGTTTAATCATGACAAGGAATGAGCTTGTGCTTATGAAATGTAACCCACAAAACCTGCCTTATGAAAAATGTAACTGCAATCAAATGTTCCAAAGTGTTTGTGTTCAATTATGAAACAAAAGTAATCAAAAGATATCCCCCCAGTCCCCACATATTTGTAAGGACAAATCATCTGATGTTTTTTTAGATTAAGTTTGAATTGTTTCTGTGGAAATCATGAAATATATAAATGCCATATATCTGTAAAAAGCAAAAGGCACCACTTCAAGATCTGTCTCATATATCTGCCAAGATGTGTTGAAAGATATCAAATGGTTTTGAAGTTGTGCTCTGGAAATTAAGCCCATCCCCTTCCCCACTTTTGAGACTAATTCTGAATCATTTCCATGGAAACCCAGAAAATGATAAATCAACAAAATATGTAAATAGCAAAAGGCACCACTTTCAGGTCAGCTCTGTATGTCTGACAAGTTTTGATGAAAGTTTTCGAGTTGTGCTAAGTCTGAAACATTTCCATGGAATTTGAGAAAATAATGAATTATAAAAACGTGTTTATAGCAAAAGGCACCACTTTAGGTTCTGACTAATATATCTACCAAGTTTAGCAGGAATATTTAATGGTTTTTGAGGTATGCTCCGGAAGCCCACTCCACCGCGAGACCAAGACCAAAACATTCCATGGCACAACCATATGTTCAGATTATAATATCCATCAATTTGGGTCTAAAACTATTTAACAGATTTTGAGCTATGCTCTGGAAACAAAATGATTACGGACTTACAAGGCGTTGACTACTGGTATATCCCCCCGCATTACATTCCAGGGGGATAAAAAGGTGATTGACTGCTTGGTCATTAAGTCACCGTGACCAGACCACTGCTACAGCCAAGTCAGTAGTGTATCTGATCTCACAGGGTTAGTGAAGGAAGGTGATAACTGAAAAAATTGTGAATACAGAGTTAGAAATGTAAGAAATACTCAAAATAATGACATATCTTGAATTTCCCTCCTACATATTTTAGTTCTAGGTTCTGGGAGAAATATTGTGAAGCTTGTTTAAGGAGATGTCAGTGAGAGAGTGAGTTTAATTTTTACGCCGCACTCTGCAATGTTCCAGCTATATGGCGGTGGTCTGTAAATAATCAAGTCTGGACCAGACAATCCAGTGATCAACAACATGAGCATCTGCGCAATTGGGAACCGATGACATGTGTCAACCAAGTCAGCCTGACCACCTGATCCCGTTAGTCGCCTCTTACGACAAGCATAGTCACCTTTTATGGCAAGCATGGGTTGCTGAAGGGCTATTCTACCCCGGGACCTTCTCGGGTTCGGAGATGTCAGAATCTACACAGACACTGAAGCAACATTGCCATGACCTCACAGTTGCAACCAGAATCTCGTGGAATGTTAAGGAATACACAGACAAGTTGCTTTAACAGTTGAAACATAACCTTTATATATTAACACATTCCAGAGGATGTACACACTGTTAAACCATCATATATTGGATTGTAGTTTAATGTCAAAATAAAGCCTGGTTAGTGCAGTATTAAGTCGAACAGAACAAACAGGAAATTACCAGCCACATTAAATGTGGGAAACTTAAGTCCTTAATACAGAAGAAAATTCAAGACCACATGGAGCCATAACAGAAAATATTAACAGAACAAAAGCATAACAGACCAAATGGTTTTAAACTGTTTTAAATAACAAAAATGTAAATAAAGTCATCCATACCACCAGAGAAGTATTTGAAAACCTTTTCTTGGAATAAGTTGAAACTGATCAAGCAGAATGTAAATGCCTGCTTTAACATGAGTGAGTGAGTAGGTATTGTTTCATGCTGCTTGTCTCATTATTCCAGCAATAACAAATGTTTAAACCACAAGTCTTCCCCACTGACCTGCTTTAACAAGATAGTGCAGAATGACCAACACTTCATTAATAGTATATCACTGTGGGTTGCGTTATCATCTGCTCCAGATAAACAGAGCTTCAGATAAGTGTGTGAGTACTACTTCCTGACATAAGTAAACCTTATATTGTCATGAGAAAAACAGCCTCTTCTGATGCATGACAAAACATCAGTATGTATGGAAACTGGAAGCAAAGTCATAGATTGATGGTAAATATAGGATATGGGAAATTTCGAAATTAAAGATCTGAATCTGAAATTCATGTATTTATCCTTACCTGATAAGGATGGAAAAGACACATTAATTTGGTGTGAATTGTGACTGCAATGGTTGTATGACCCAGGAGTTGAGTTTGATAACACATTGAGCCACGGAGATTGTCATCCAGTGATTGAGGGAAAAACAAAGTCCCTGAGCAGCAGCCAAGCTGGAACTCAGTGCTTTATGAATTGATTATAATGAAAATATTTCCGAAAACAGGTTCACTTCTCCTATGCACATTAAAGAGAAAACTAGAGCAATGAAATACAATGAACTCCTGATGTGATTAAACCAGACTGCTGCAAATGTCAAGTGCTCCACCTGATTGCCTAATGCTTCTCCCGAAGAGTGTTGCACGGGAAGTAGGTACTTGGCTGCTCAGTTGGTGCTGCAGTTACTGTTCTTGCTCCAAAACCATTGCCACCGACAACTTGACTCTCACACCTCCCCACTTCATAATCAGTCAAGTCCTACCACCCCAAACTTGACTTCATGTCTTCAACATTTATTAACCTTTCCCCTTATCTTAAGCCCATACTAATGGATAATTGTTAACAAGTCCTCTCACCTACATTTTTGTTGTGCCGGTCTCCAACTGAACTAAATAACTTGCAGTCATAAGCATCATCTCACATTACACAATTTCACTTTTCACAGATATGTCTCCTTTGGTGAAAAAATGTCGTATAGCCATTGAAGTTGACATTTCTCACAAGAGAAACAGCAACTGTCAGTACAAATGTTTCAGCAAGCTGTGTTCCAAGACTTCTCACCTCTCATAAGAAATGCTCCTTTTCATCTATCCTTGTGAGAAGTACAAATAAAAAAAAAAAGTGGCAAAGTCTGTTCCATCAGTTGGCAAGGTGATGGCTTCAGTGTACAGGGATTCCAAGGAGCTTCCCCTAGTGGACCACCTCCTGAAACATCAAGGCTAGTCTGAGAAAGATAATTATGAAGGCACCTTGTAAGTCCTGAGAACTGGACCCAATTCCATCACAGCTATATAAAGAGTGTCTGGGTCAAATTCTCCCATTGATAACAGCCTCAGTTAATAGGTCCATAGGGGAATCTCTAGTCCCAGTATGTCTGAAGAGTGCAATCATCAGATCTGGATAAGGAGGAGATGGAGAACTACCAACCAGTCTTCAATCTATCATTCTTGTCAAAAGTACTGGAAAAAGCGGTCTCAACTCGTCTTCAATTTCACTTAGGGAAGCATCAACTACATGATGTTTTTCAGTCTGCTTACTGTGTTGGTCATTCAGCTGAGACAGCACTCCTCAGAGTACACCACAACATCTCCAAGGCTCTGGACAACAAGTGCACTTGTTCTTCTTGATCAGTCAGCAGCCTTTGATCCCAATGACCATGATATAGTTTTCAAACGTCTCCAGCACAGCTATAATGTAACAGGCAATGCTATGTTGTGTCTACAGTCATACATGAGCCAGAGAACACAGTGTGTCTCGGCAAGTTTGGCAGTGTCTGGACATGAAGGTTTGAGCTTTGGTGAACCACATGGATTGATACTAGAACCTGCTCTCTACTGCCTCTACTTAAGCCTTTGGGGGAGATCTGTCATTGTTATGACCTTTCCTGTCATGTTTATGCTGATGACAAGCAGATCTACAAGATCCATGCCAAAAATGATATCAAGCCTGCAATGGTGAGGATGTGGAGGAAAGCTCTGACTGGGTTAGTGGAAACACGCTGAAACTCAATGAAAATAAAATGGAACTGGTTTTCTTCAGATCCAAAACCTGCAAATCTGGGTGTCCTAGATATGAGTTCCAACTTGGATCCTGCAACATTCAGGCCACTGACTGTGTGAGAAGTCTCGGTGTCTTGTTTAACAAGTGCCTTACGATGGAGAATCAAGGCCTGCTATCACCTGCTATCAGAAACATTGGTGCCATACGGCAGTACATTACAGAGGAATGCTTCAAGACTGTTTCACTCATTGGTTATATTCAGACAGGATTATGCCAGTTGCCTTCTCTATGGAGTCCTCTAATCTATACTGAGTCAACTACAAAGAGTCACACTAGAAAACAGCACCACACTACATTATCAATATCATTATTTTTATTGTTATTGTTATTATTATTCAGGTATGTAGCTCCACAAGGACAATGCACCTCCACACAGATCTAATGTCTTCATGGCTACAGTGTATGACTGTGACTTTGAGTGAGTGAGTTTAGTTTTACATAGCACTCAGCAATACTTAGTAACAGCTATGTGGCAGCAGTCTGTAAATAATGAAGTCTGGACCAGACAGTCCAGTGATCAACTGCATAAGCATCAATCTGCAGAATTGGGAACCGATGACGTGTCAACGAAGTCAGCAACCCTGACCACACAACTTGTCTCTGACGACAAACATTGGTTGCTGAAGACCTACACTATCCTGGATCTTCAAATGTGGCTTTGAACTAACTAAACATCCACAGGCATCAGATCCACCAGGAAGAATCCTTCTGCATCTGTGGGATCCCTTGTCTCCAGCAGCAACTGCAAAACAGTGTGAACCTTGATTTTGATGAGCAGCAAAAATCACCATCATAAACTGAACTGCAAAAGAAATGTCACCTTACCTAAACTTTTGCCAGATATGTTTCATCTTAATTATTATTTTCCCACTATTTATAGACCTTGTTTGAAGCAAATACGCAAGAAAATTTGATTTCAGATCCTCTATTTGATACAAAAAAACATGCCATCAAAATGCAGTTACTAAAGTTATGATGGGACAAAGTTTTTGTGTGTATTTTTATGATAATGACAGTGCATGTACTGAGGTGACATCCCTATAAGAAGCGCCACCAAACTTGCACTGAATCATTCACTGTTTGACAGTAGCGACATGTCATGATTATCAAGGGAACAGAGGGACCAAGCCTTAGGAAGACTGAATGGTGGCCATGCTGAAAATCATTTTTCTGTTCCTGTTCAAACAATATACAGCAACAAGTCCACAGCCAACCGTCCTCACAGTGGAAGCCGCGGCCTTGACAATGCTGAGGCAAAATCGGCAGATAGTCTGTCTTCATCTATAAAATCATTTTGCTAGGGCTATGGAAACTGTACTAACAACCATTAGCAATCATCGGAGATCTCAATCTTATCTGACGAAAGCTGGTATTGCGTCTCGACAGCTGATGGCAGAGTGAGAGTGTGGCGATGACACAGGGAGCATTATGCAAATGATTGTGTCCTGGAAAGAGGCTCGTGGGGAGGTCCGAGCATAATGGTATAGGGTGCTATTGCTCTCATTCACAAACTAGGTCCTATGGTGTTTCAACATGTTGGTCCTGGTAGAAGCAATGGTGTAACATCTGCCACTGATAAAGCGCTGGCATATTTTGGTCGAAAAAATGTCTTCCAGCATTACAACGCGTGCGACCATACTGTCAGAGCATCTAGAGACATTCTCCATCAACATGGCATACAAACTCTTCCATGGCCTGCTAACAGTCTAGACTTAAACCCAATAGAACACTTAATGATGTGTCTGACAACTGCAGCTGAACTCTATCACCGAGTCTGGGAGCAAGTTCCTCTGGCGTTCATCAACACAGACGATGCAACCCTATTTTCAATGCTCCATTAGACCATAAAAGTTATTGACTTTCTGATCACACTGTTGTGCCACCTGTTGTCATTTTGACTTGTAAGTGTCTGAAATTTGTCTTTACTATTGATGATCAAGCATTTCAATTTTGAAATCTTTCCAACATCTGTTATGTTATTAACGTGTGTTTGAATTAAAATGATTACCAATTTCAAAAAGGGAGTGACAGGGTTTTTTCAAAGTTTAGTGTAAATGTACATAACAGTAATTGTAGGGTCTGTGTTCCTAAAACAGACATTTTATAAAATAGCCACAGAGATATTTGTGTGGACTGTCTGGCCTCTCTCAACACACTGACAATCCTGAAATCCAACTGAAAAGTCGTTCCAAAATATTGTTAAACCCAGCACACAATATAATGACATGTATCACCCTGCATGGAAGGCAGTGGGTTTAACATGGTTTATGCAATGGTATGTGACCTTGATGTGGGAGGTAAGCCCAAGGTCCAGTGATCTTTACTGCTGGTGCTGGTGCTGGTGCTGGTGCTGGTGCTGGTGCTGGTGCTGGTGCTGGCGCTGGCGCTGGCGCTGGCGCTGGCGCTGGTGGAGACAAACCAAGACATACGATATAGGCAGGTATGATCCCCAGGGAGTTGAGATTGAAAATACAATGTATCATTGAAATTGACATCCAGTGATCAAGGGAAAAAGATACCAGTGCCTTGAGCATGTACTAGTGACGTGGATATGTGTGATATATAACTATCCTACAATAATTTGGATTTGAAAACTTGGCATCATGGTTTTTTTTGCATAATCACATTCAACTCTGCACAGTCACCTGGTTATCTGCCTAAGCCCCTATCGAGACTGCTAGTAAGTCTGCTATCCAAACATGACTATAATATGTAAATCATAAGATTCCTCTTAAAAAATGAGAGAAATAGTCCAGGTAGTATATTGCTGTTCTAACACAGTAACAGTCAGTGGATATCTACCTCAACAGTTCTGGCCACAGGAATTCTGGTCCTGGTATGAGACTGCACCCTGGAACACAGGTGTGGCAGGTGCTCTGGGTCACAGTGACCCAGGCTTTCATGTAACCTGTACACCTAGTGATATTTACATGCATATTATCATAATTTGATATGTTTTGGTAATCATGTGAAAATAGCATGTTATACTGTCTAATAGACTGAGGCAGCTGATAGCAAAAGCCCTGTGATAAGATAAGTCAAGTCACACTAAGTGCACGAAGAACAACATGGCAAGCAAGGAAAATAATGTTGAAAACTAAAACAACGACAATACTGCTCACTAGGTACTTTTAAAGTAAACTGATCATCAAGCAAAAAGAGTTGATAATCTATGTTTGATCTGTGTGAAAACTATCATCATTACATATGATATAAAAATATGATAGAATATCATTGCCCATATCACAGATGTGACATATTTTCCTGCTCCAGGTGTTGGTCATGAAGTTAACTTATAACATTGATCTGCACTGTGCTTTACATCTGTCACTGGAATGTTCTTGATATGTATCATGTCTTTTCAATTTAAAGTGGAAGTACTACTTCACTCCTTATCAAAAACAATAATAATACCATATTCAGCAATGAAAAAATAACTTATTTGTTTAAGAATCACAGAAAGGTCCTAGTTTATAACACCACCCAGCTGAGAAGAGGTACCTGAGAAGTGGATGTATGGATATATATGGTTGTGCGGTGAACTTAGAAGCGGCTTTGAAATACCATCAGGGTAATAATGTAGCGCCAGAGAACAGCATCGAGTTGGAGCGTAGCTGCAGCATTATTGTTATTATTATTATGACATCATCCCTTTAGCCAGATGAAGGTTAAAAGCTAACTGACAGACTGATGGGCAGACAATGGACAATGTTCCACGATATGATCTCACTTAGATGTTCGGTCATGGTGATCTCAAGCTGTGTGACAACTACGAGACTGTAAACATATGTAATTTCCATTGTTCAACACAGCATAGTCAGAAATCCTTGTCTCCTCCATCACCTATTTTGCGTTAAACTGTAACTTCAGAACCATTGTAAAGTCATAATGGCCCATTGTGTCACGCCCCAGCAACACTTTACACAATAACAAAGCCAATAAATATACGGTTGGGAAATACACAGTCAGGTGTAAAATGTAAAACTTACGAAAAAACGCAATTTGAAACATTCAGGCAAAATAATGTGGCCATTAGTGACTTGGGTTACTAAAGTACTCCACCGGCTATATACATGATAATGTGTATTACATCTTAAAACACTTCGACTGTCACTATCTCAGGTACAGTTTCTAGGTGGTGTGATGATCAGTTCCTACAATGTGAACTTGCAATGATACAAACTTCATTGTTTGTAATGTTTCAAACCTTTCCTTACCATATCAGATTACCTGTTACCTGAGTACTAAATTAACATGGTGAGCTACTGTTTATTTCTAACCCAAGGCTCATGCTACCAGGTGCTCAAATACCACGTCACATGACCACCTCATGGTACCAGGTACTCACATACCAAGCTACATGACTACCTCATGTACTCACATACCAAGTCACATGACCACCTCACGGTACCAGGTGCCCACATACCAAGTCACATGACCACCTCATGTACTCAAATACCAAGTCACATAATCACCTCATGCTACCTGGTACTCACAAACTAAGTTACATGACCGCCTCATGTACTCACATACCAAGTCACATGACCACCTCATGCTACCAGGTACTCACATACCAAGTTACATGACCAATTCGTGCAACCAGGCACAAACGTACCAAGTCACATGACCACCTCATGCTACCAGGTACTCACGTACCAAGTCACATGACCACCTCATGGTACCAGGTGCCCACATACCAAGTCACATGACCACCTCATGCTACCAGGTACTCACATACCAAGTTACATGACCGCCTCATTTGGTTTCACATATTGTGCCCATGTCGGGAAACTAACCCAGGTCCCTAGTGTGATGAACAAACACCTTAACCACTGTGCTATCCCACCGCTCCTGCACACTTTACAACAAAGCAAGGAGTACAGTACACACTTACGTGCTCCCTTTCTTGAGGCAGGCATCATTTACTGATTATACTCAAAGAATATTGTCAGTTTATTGTTATCAGTTGAGAGGTTTTGGTTGAGCTTGTTCATCTTTATTATGATAATGGACAGCATCCTAATCACCATGATCCTTATGGGAAGGAGATAGAGGACGTACAAAAAAATGGCCATCCACAGTGTCTGGTATATCAATCACAGGCCTACTACTTGTGTTGTGCTTTGAGTAGATAAGATTTTAACAATGCTACTATAGTTTGACTGTTTCTATATGTCTGAAAGAATCAAAAGTACGATTTTAGATGTCTGAATGTGTGTCTGAAAACTTATACAATTATGTTTGCTCTGTAAATATTACTTTGGGGCATCTGTCTTTAAAAAAACGTATTTCACATTTACAAACATGCATTAATTGAGGTAACATGTGATTGATTTACCACTGAGTTCACAGTAAACACTGATGTATGTTACGTGATAATCAGTGTTGTGTTGTGGTGCCCTGGTACAGAGCCTCCTTCTAGATAGGAAGTGTTGAGTTAGTTATGATATAAAGTCCACCGCCCACAAGAGGCTGAAACAAGCATCAGCAACATTCGGACTTGTACTTTGACAATACGCACATCATGTAAGTAAGCATGTTAACATCTTGTGGAATTATGGTGTTACAAAACTTTCATTATCAGCAATTCATGATGTTCAAACTTTTAGAATTCAGAACCACATCGGACAAAGCGTAGGTTTTCCAATCTCACATTACTGACAATATTTTTGACTTACCTGTATCTTGCCCAACAGGACTTTTCAAATCACCAGAACGAACTAGTCTTACACCTCTCAACAACATGGCAATACTGATGCATACATTTTTGTATGTAACAGTTCATGAAGTGTTGATAATTACTGGTTTCTGAAAACATGCAATTTCCTGATGGCTTTAAAGGGATATTTTTCTATGAAAAGATTTTAGCATAATCATACAATTGCAATATTATTCATTGTTCATTATTGCAGTGCATATTTTGGTCCCAAGTTATTGATGTTCTTCTGATTGCATGTAATTAAGTTTTCCAAATGCATGTTTTATGTCTGACATCATTCGCTATGTTGTGGAGGAACTGGGTAACAGGCCACTAATCTCTTGGGTCATTAACAAATATAACTGCTAGTAATCAAACCTATATGACTGACAATTTATCATGTTATCACATTTGATGATAAATATGTACATATTTCATTATCCAGGTAAATGACCAATTGCACATTCAATACACAACTCATTCACATACAATCTGAAAGCTCTATGGGTCCAAATAATCATATCAAGATTTACTTATTAATACCTCATGACAATACCTTTTTAACACATCATGTATGGAGCATTTGTAAGTGTTGCCCATTGGAAACAATACATAACATTTGCATTTCAGTAATTCTCAGTGCTGATTGGTCTTTTGAAACAATATTGTGTAATGTAAACTTACAAGAAAACATTATTTAGATTGTTTTTTGCTCTATGTTCACTTCATAAATTGCCCAAAGTAAGATACGATGAGTATTCAGAAGGAATATTACTTTGATTATTTAATTTTTACCCTCCAGCCATTATGAGGACAGTACCTGTAAGACAAGAAATAAAAGTATGTGTAAGACAAGAAATAAAACAGGTCTGGCCTGATGGCAACTTTCATAACAATAAATCCTGTTTTGTTTTACACCCGGTTTGTTCAATCAAAGAATAATGACACATTTAATTTAGCTGTTCTGTTGGTAATCTACTGACCAGTAGTGTCACTGATCGTTCACTCATATATACCATTTATCAAGACTCTACTTTCACTGCATGTGATCAGACATCACGCATAAAAATGTAGAAGAACTTGGCATCCATATACTATTGCGGAACTAGGAGACACCAGTTCATAGATATTTCCATACAATATCATTCCTGAAGAAAGTTCAGAGGTGAAGCATCCTGATTTTTTGCTGAGGCTATTTCATAACCATACATCTGGTCTGCTTGATGAATACCCAGGTAATCATATCAAGGGTATACAAGCAGCACTGCTGCAAGCACCATGGCTTAGTCACCACCAATTTGCATTCTGAATTAATAATTGTTCCCCATGCACACAGCCCATCTCCTCCAGATGCATTGCCAGGGGTATTACAGGACCAAGAGAAGTCCATTGCCCTAACATCACTTGGCTTGTCTTTTGATCACTGTGTCTTTGAAGCCCAGCAGTATATGCCCTGGGCTTATATACGGGATATTGGTCCTCACATCTGATAAAGGGTATTAATAGTTATTTGAAGAAGGCTATTAGAAATGATCAACAACTCAGGATCATCCTTGTAATGTAGTTACATCAGGGTCTGATGAAGACTATTTTACTGACTGGCTGTTTATATGACATATGTGACAGGAGACGTATCATGCTAGATGTAGCTTGATCAGGCAATATTCCTGCAGCCACTGACACTGTGTGACACTGTGTGACACTATGTGACACATGTGACAGGAGATGTATCATGCTAGATGTAGCTTGACCAGGCAATATTCCTGCAGCCACTGACACTGTGTGACACTGTGTGACACTATGTGACACATGTGACAGGAGACATATCATGCTAGATGTAGCTTGACCAGGCATTATTCCTGCAGCCACTGACACTGTGTGACACTGTGTGACACTATGTGACAGGAGATGTATCATGCTAGATGTAGCTTGACCAGGCAATATTCCTGCAGCCACTGACACTGTGTGACACTGTGTGACACTATGTGACACTATGTGACAGGAGATGTATCATGCTAGATGTAGCTTGACCAGGCAATGTTCCTGCAGCCACTGACACTGTGTGACACTGTGTGACACTATGTGAAACATGTGAAAGGAGATGCATCATGCTAGATGTAGCTTGACCAGGCAATATTCCTGCAGCCACTGACACTGTGTGACACTGTGTGACACTATGTGACACTATGTGACACTATGTGGCAGGAGATGTATCATGCTAGATGTAGCTTGACCAGGCAATGTTCCTGCAGCCACTGACACTGTGTGACACTGTGTGACACTATGTGACACATGTGACAGGAGATGTATCATGCTAGATGTAGCTTGACCAGGCAATGTTCCTGCAGCCACTGACACTGTGTGACACTGTGTGACACTATGTGACACATGTGACAGATGTATCATGCTAGATGTAGCTTGACCAGGCAATGTTCCTGCAGCCACTGACACTGTGTGACACTATGTGACACATGTGACAGGAGATGTATCATGCTAGATGTAGCTTGACCAGGCAATGTTCCTGCAGCCACTGACACTGTGTGACACTGTGTGACACTGTGTGACACTATGTGACAGGAGATGTATCATGCTAGATGTAGCTTGACCAGGCAATGTTCCTGCAGCCACTGACACTGTGTGACACTGTGTGACACTATGTGACACTGTGTGACAGGAGATGTATCATGCTAGATGTAGCTTGACCAGGCAATGTTCCTGCAGCCACTGACACTGTGTGACACTGTGTGACACTATGTGACACTATGTGACACTATGTGACAGGAGATGTATCATGCTAGATGTAGCTTGACCAGGCAATGTTCCTGCAGCCACTGACACTGTGTGACACTGTGTGACACTATGTGACACTATGTGACAGGAGACGTATCATGCTAGATGTAGCTTGACCAGGCAATGTTCCTGCAGCCACTGACACTGTGTGACACTGTGTGACACTGTGTGACACTATGTGACACTATGTGACACTATGTGACAGGAGATGTATCATGCTAGATGTAGCTTGACCAGGCAATGTTCCTGCAGCCTGTAACGCTCTGTGGCACTGTGTGACAAGACAACCAATGGTTGATAGCATTATGACTCCAGTACATGTCCAGCCTAAGATCACAGATTACAGGACACAGGCTAACTACAAACATAACAACAGGGTTGCATTTTGTGGATGCAAATAATAAATTTACCTAGACTAACATCTAGTCTGTGAAATAAACATATTTTGTAGAATGAAACAGCTTTTAAAGTAGTTTCCTAAAATGTAATTAAAAGGAGCCTGAGAAACTTCATTTTCATTTTCAGAAACTTTCTTGAAACTGTAGGCTTGCCACACATTCACACATATTATTGGGAATATTTCTATGACAGAGAGTTTGAGCGTTTACTAGTACTTGGCTGAGAAATAATCTGTTTCTACTGGGCAATGTTCAACAAATATGTCTTAGTGCAAAGACGACCATGACTTTAATTCTTCAGCATTTACTGCTACAGTCTTAGTGCTAGGAGCCCTTGCTGACCATACACGTGCTAAACAGCTTTGGTGATTACACGAATCAGTTTGACATGAACCTTTAAAAATAACAATTGACATAACATTCCAAGAAGATTCACCTCATTATATCATAATGGTGTGAGATCTTGAAATTGATACTGAGATTGTTTCATCCGATGCATCTGACTAACTGATGCTGGTCTAAGTAGGGGCACAGCCCAGCTTCCTGCTGGAACCCAAGTGACTGGTGCATTGTCATCATCTTTCACTGTTATGTGACACCCACCATGAATGACCATCAGCTGTCTGGAGGAAGAGGAGGAGGAAGTGGCTATGTTTAGCTGCACCCAGACTCGTGTCACTGCATCCTGTGTTGAAAGAACGAGAGGGGATACACATCATCCTTGATGACTTTGGCAATGAAGCTTTGTACCTCGTCCTCAACAAGTAGCAGAGTTTCTTATATCTATTTATACCTGTTAGCTGCTATCCTGTTGTGGCAGTAGAAAAAATGATAATTTTATTGAGGATGTTATTATAAAACATACTACTTAGTACAATTTGGCTCTTAATAATAGAATCATTAACACAGAAACAGTTCAGGATATGTACAGAGTTTCTTTATCTGACAAGTAATTGTTACTCCTTTCTCTTGTGTCTCTTGATATGTAGTCTGCCCCTGCCGTCATATTGCTGGAATATTGCTAAAACTCGGCTCGGCTCGGCTCGGCTCGGCTCGGCTCGGCTCGGCTCGGCTTACTCTACCTTTTCTGGATTGCTATTTAATAAGCCCCCAAAAAGTCTAGATTGTCCTCAGGTTCTGAATCTCACAGCATATTGGGGCTTTTCAATTTAAGAGGAGTTACCAGGTTCTATCCAAATTGGATATCTCAAGAGACTGAGACTGGTAGTCTGACTTGCAAAGATTGCACTGATGGTGCCGAATGTTTTGAAATAACTGTTGCTGATACTTTGATACTAATAATACTTTGTTTTTCTACACCACTGAGTGTAATGATGAATCTGTCAACCATGCCATAACCCTGTAATATTTTGATACATATTAAATTTAATAAATACATGTACATGTACTTAAAAGATGCCTTGTACCAAAATTATTGCAAGGAAAGTTAAAGTGTTGTTTCCTCATGTTAGGTGATAATATATAACATTAAACATTCTCTTATATCCTGTTGCACAACTCAAGAGAGTCATAGATGTATGACAGTTTGTTATCCACAACGCCAAGGTCTGAGGTCAGTGTATGTACAACTTCCCACTGGCCTAGTGTCCATGGTCCATCTCACCAGCCAATCTAGCTTGTCAGTAAAGTGGAGGTCAGCCATATAGCAGGCCATCTCCATCAGGACTGGCTGAAGGTAGGGCCAGCTCTCCCTATAGATCACCTTTAGCCAATTAAGATCTTAAGCTGATTTCAGCAGGGATGACTATGAGATGTTATCTCTGACAGCCAACCTGCCTGTAAACATATCTGGGTCAGTAGAAGGTACTATATATAAAAACGTAGACCATTTAATAGTGAATGGAAAACAGTGTTAAACATGAGAAACAAGAACTTTGGTTATAATGTAGAAATAATTATTGAAAGGAATTAGTAATACTAATCTAGAACTAATGACATTTGGACGGATTGATATGTTTGGGGAACAGTCACTGAATGTAAACCATCTAATATTGTCAAATGTCTTCTCAAACATGGAGTTGACCATCCCAACAAACAGATTATATAGTTTAAAA
This sequence comes from Haliotis asinina, assembly GCF_037392515.1. Classification (NCBI taxonomy): domain Eukaryota; kingdom Metazoa; phylum Mollusca; class Gastropoda; order Lepetellida; family Haliotidae; genus Haliotis; species Haliotis asinina. The sequence goes on from NC_090282.1 coordinate 81,816,418, forward strand.
GAACATTTTTATGTGTCATCTATTTAAAGTAGTGCCAGCTGCAAGTAACGAATGGTTTCTGTTAGGATATATGCTTTGGGGAATGACAGGTGATGGGGGTATTTCCCTCTGTATTTCTGTAAGTCTTCTTGTCAGGTATTTCAATTAGTACTTTAATTACTTGGTGTACATTGTTTACTGTTGATGGTATCAACTGTTAAAAGGTTTCTTGGTTTTTTTTTTAAAGATGAGAGATTTGGTACCATTCCCATACACTATCTACAACCTCTCCTGCAAAGTGTTAGTATCACAGAACTTAATTCTGCTGTCACAGTACTTAGTGAAACAACTTTTGAAGTTAAAATTCAATATCAGTTTTTGATTATTTAGGGCAAATATGCAGTTTTGAGTACAGATCTGTACCAAACATGTTTTCAGAAGAAGCATTTTGATTGGTTCTTATTTTCAAGTTTGCATAGCAAAAGTTATTTATTCAGTTATTGCTGAGGAATACACTGCTGATTGGTTGCAAGACTGATTCCCAATATCTTTGTGGCCTTACTGTATGCAAGGACAAACAAACCATGTGAAAGTTGGTCTCATCTGATATACAGGACAACTGCCAGATGAAAGAATTTCAATGCTTTTATTGTCCCTGTTACAGGATTGAGGATCACCTCTGACATTTTCTGACAAAAAAAGAAACCCATTCACACTCACATACATACTCATACTGTTGAGCTAGCATTTACTATGTGCCTGCTTTTCATGTATACTTAGACTAGACTGGCTGAACAGTGGATGATAGAATGCCCACTTTGTGTCAAATTTATTGAGTTTATTTTTGCTTGAGAAATTTTCTCAATTGAATACCTATGTTCACACACTTTCTTGAAACCATTAATGTGGTACACACCCATATTTGCTGGTGCCTAACCATAAAACCAACAATAAATGGTTATTCTGTGAGATGTGGGAATCTCGTTTTAGGACCTTATAAGCATACAGTGTTTGGGAAACTGTTTTTACCCTAGTAATAATTTCACAATGTTTTCACATTTGGTCAAGTCCGATTTTCAAGGATATGCATCGTTTTGCCTGGTATTTTATCACTGTTTTATATAATTAACTCATATTCTGGAAAAAAACCAAAAATAATTAAACCCTCCTCATATTCTGGAACAACAACAAACTGGATCATTTTCAATAATAATACCATGATAATGTCAGTCACTACCTACATGCAAACAAAAAGCAATAAACATTTACTGTAAAATAAAGTATTCTAATGCATTAAGATGTACTCAGAATACACCAATGTTTAAAAACAAAATACGCAATGTCTAAAGACTTTAGTTATCAATGTGTAATGTTTCATGAACAGGCAATGTTATATGTGCATGGTTAATTCTTAATGGGTTTGTTCTTACCCTGTAAAATAAGACTTCATGATCATGTTAAAGTACGTCATACTAAATCCCTTCACTAATCCATGTCCAACATGTTATCCCTTCATGGTGAACAAATAATTTAGTTATGGTTAATACTCCATGTCACATCGTATACAGTACCTAATCACTCAGCTGTCGACGCAGGGAATCACTGTTTACAACATAGGAAATGCATTAAACAGCTTCATCTATGCTGGTTTATTCTGAGGATAATTAGAATTTGTGATCATTACACATTTTTTATTTCTGATATTTCTGTACTATAAATTTACACTTTTCAGGACACAGTTAATGGAAAACAATAGCGTCATGGACAAATTCACCTTCACTCTTTCCTTTATACAAACTTAAATTGTAATTCATGTATTGAATGTGAATCTTTTCTGACATTTGAAACAGAAAATATGCTTAATAGGACATTATTTACTGTGCATAATCTAGGAAATTATATGAACTGTTATCGCAGTTGTGTTGTCTTGTGTGATGAAGGAATGACCTACAACAGGTTTAACAGACCATGTAAAGGTATATGGTTAAATATATCTTTGGGATTTTTGCTGATGAAATATAAGATGTCAACACCAGAGAACAATCTCACTTTTCTGCTGAAACAGATTCCATAAGACAAGGGAAGGAAACATGATGGTGACAACCACATGCATCAATGTACCAGTAAACAGTTAGGACACCAGGTGTAGGCAAACGGTATAAGAATTAAACTATGTCAGTGCGTAGATAAAATAACTCAGTAATTAGAGGAAGTCATATATGTATGTACAGTTAAGTGTCAGCCAGTGTGTATGTACAGTTAAGTGTCTGCCAGTGTGTATGTACAGGAAGCTGCCATTGTCAAAACAAATCAACCTGTATATTCAGCAAACCTCCTTTATCGGGAGAAGTCAGTCTGTGTATACTGTGAGCCACCATTATCAGAACTATTCCACCTGTATATTCTGCAAATCTATTTAATTAGGATAAATCAACCTGTATATACATTAAACCTTATTAATCAGGACATGGTAGTCTGTATATACAGTAAACCTTCTTATTGAACACAAGTCAGTTCTGTATATACAGCAAGTCTCCCTAATGAGTCCATCTGTGTATCAGCAGTGTGTGTCAGTGTTCTCCCATATCAATCTCCTGGCATCAAACCTATTCAAACTCCACAATCAGCTCCATTAAGAAAGGTGTCGAGTTGCACTGGGGGTCATGTGAGCTGACGTAGAGGAAATCTTGACATCTCCACATGAACCCGCAGTTGGAAGTGGAACAGCTGACTGGTTGACTGGTGTATGAATGTTGCACCAACTGTAGGAAACACCATTGATCGTGGTGGTAGTAACTGCCAACACAGTGCAGGATTTACTTACATCCAGGGTAAGTCGCCATGACAAACTTCATTATCTTGATTTGCTTTGTTTTTAATGAATTGTGATAATTCAAAGCATCCCTAAACAGTGTCTGTCTCGTATATAAGAAAAAGAATAAATAAAAAATTACATTTTAGTTAGTTGTTAGAACAAAAACACTAAGTCATAATTGCACCCCCTTTTTCCTATAAATATTGTTCACTTGAAAATTTGCCAAACTATTAATCATGGTGATAAGCATGTCATAATCTTTGGAAACATGTTTCTGCTTAATCCAAGTACTGACTGCTTTTATCCATAACAAGCTTCCAGTCGATTAAACAGGTCAAGGGTGTATGCTTTTACTTGTCAAGTTCTGTGGTTTGATCAGTAGGGTCCATCAGTAGGTGTGTTGCACTAACAGATATCCACAGACAGGTGAGTAACGGTGCCATCAACAACAACAACAACAACCCTGTTCATCACCTACTGATTAGGTGTCTGAAATATAATGTTAGGTCAGGTCAGCTTGCAGCCACTAGTCACACAGTGTTTCAGATCTCAATCTGTGCTGTAATCCGTACATCATGAAAACTGTCAAGATGTCATGAGTCATGAAAACTGTTCCGTGAAGCTGAGCATGAGTAGTATTGAGGTAAATAAAAACATAAACAAGTGAAGCAAAAATCATGAAAATAACATTTCATTTATTTCTGTTAAGACTTTGAAAGGTTAATGATTTTTAAATAATGATTATGCATATGACACAAAAGGTTAAAGGACACCACTGTTTCAACACTGCATATCATTTTACAGTATATTGGATAATTGGACATATTGCAGATTTTGTGGATGAGCATTGTGCATACATGAGAAAGTAGCTTCTCGTCTTTACACACTTTCAACACAAACTGGTCATGGAGTATTATTGTGGTCAAAGCAATTACATTTAAATCTCAATTTCAGTATCACCCAAACATCCATAACAGTCAATATTGCAAAATGAGAAGAAATGTAGTTAAATTCTTAACAATTTACGGTGCCTGTACAAACTTGCTAATTTGAGCTGTATGGAATATTGTGTTTATTTTTCTTATTTTGTACATGTAATATAATGCTAAACGATAACATACCATTTCCATTCAGTGTCCGGACCCAGGAATGGTGTCAGAATGGTGTCAAGATATTTCCAGCAACTGATTGCTGATTGCATATGATTTACATAGCTTTTAGGATTGGTCTGGTCAAAAAATGTATTAATGATCTTTTTGATGAATCTTTTATTAGGCAATGTTATGTTGGCATTTTACTCACACAGTCTAACAACAACCAGACCTTAAATTAAAGTTTAAACTGCAAATTGGACATATGATTTTTAACGTTTTAACTAATGATCAGTTGTGAATATATTTCATGAATATCAGAGTCAGCAGATAATGTATATTATTTCTGTTGTTGTTTGACTTGTACAGGATGTGTTTACATTGCAATCAGTGGTGGATAAGGCTGATGAGAGTGACTGGTTCAACAGTGTATACTAATCACTTACACATGTTTGCGTGTTTCTGTGACAGTCACCAATCTGTTCCAGTTTCTCCACAGTAATTACACATGATAGTGTCTCTTACGTCTCCTGCTATGTGTTATATAAACAGTTACATCTTACTTAGACTGTATAGTGTATTATATACTAGGCACATAAAGAAACTGTGCATTGTCAAAATATTATCCCAGTTGATAAGTATGATAACGATGACAAAGGTACAACTTTAATGGAGGGATCATGAAACCATAACAAGTAGGGAGAATTTCAATTGAAAAGTCAATTACAATGATGTCAGGAGTCCACAAGTGGGACAAGGCTCGAACGAGCATGTCACAAGCTGAGTAATAGGTATGTCCACCATTGGCATTGAGAACAGCAGTGCATTGATGATGCATAGAGCCTATCAAATGTGCAAGGAAGGCTTGTGGGATGTCACGCCAGATTCTCTCAAGTTCTGTTGCAAAGTCTAGGATGTTATCTGGAGGATGAGGAAGACGGCGTAGACGTCAATTGATCTCATCCCAAACATGTCAGGGAGAGATCCAGTGAATTTATAGGCTAAGGCATTAAGTCAACGTTGTGGTGCTGCAAGAAATCCATAGCAACCCTTGCCATATGAGGGAGGGCATTGTCCTGTTGAAATGTTAAACCCAGGGCCATGACGTTGCAGAAAAGGAATTGCCACAGGTTGAAGAATGTGATCCCTGTAGCCCACACCAGTTAAGTTGCCCTCAACAATCACCAAAGGAGTTCTTTGGCGTGCTGTTATTCCACCCCAAATCATCACAGAACCACCACCAAAGCGATTCCTCTCCATGACACTGACCTGTGCATAACGTTCTCCCAAGCGTCTATATAAGGCACGTTGACGTCCTCCACTATGTGAAATGTTAAACCTGGAGTCATCTGTAAAAACAACATTTCTCACCAAAACAAGGTTCTGGGAACATGATTTCGGCACTACATTCGGCATGCTTGTCAATGACATTGTGTCAGGATAGGTTGTATGGTGGAATGTCATGGTCAGATCCTGTGATGATGTAAACGTTGTTGAGCTGTGTTGGAGTGAATACGGCGAAGTAATGGGATGGTCCAGGCAGTCATCACTGCAGTCTGAAACCTGTGTCAAAGATGGGTCACCCATATTTATCTGTCCTCTCTTGGCGTTGTTACACATGGATGTCAATGATGTCATTCGTGGTCTAGTAGCATCTCACCAGTGCAGAAATAGTCTTCCGGTGGCAGTGGACATGTGCAGCTACTTGTCATTGAGACATTTCCCTACAGACCATCCCAATGGCCTCATGAAATTGTGCAGATGTTAACCTTGGCATGCTATGTGTTTAACAGCCGTTTAACTTTTTGAATGATTGCAAGCACTGGGGTTAAGCTTTTCAAAGTGACAGTATTGTGTAGCATTCATTTGCTTTGTCTCTCTTTTGTGGAATGCACGTGCAACAACATATTGCATGTCTCAATTACGAAACCACTGACGGACGTGTCATGGAACGTGGCATGTGCATGCATGCTTGATGCATGTGACTAATCTCAGAGTTTAAATCCTTATGTGTCTACACTGGTTTGATAAATTTAGAGTTTAAATTTTTGTATGCACAGTTTCTTTATGTGTCTTAGGTTTATAAACCACTACTATTTACTTAGATGTACAGTGTATCATATAAACCACTACTATTTACTTAGATGTACAGTGTATCATATAAACCACTACTATTTACATAGATGTACAGTGTATCATATAAACCACTACTATTTACTTAGATGTACAGTGTATCATATAAACACTTACTATTTACTTAGATGTACAGTGTATCATATAAACACTTACTATTTACTTAGATGTACAGTGTATCATATAAACCACTACTATTTACTTAGATATACAGTGTATCATATAAACCACTACTATTTACATAGATGTACAGTGTATCATATAAACCACTACTATTTACTTAGATGTACAGTGTATGATATAAACCACTACTATTTACTTAGATGTACAGTGTATGATATAAACACTTACTATTTACTTAGATGTACAGTGTATTATATAAACCACTACTATTTACTTAGATGTACAGTGTATCATATAAACCACTACTATTTACTTAGATGTACAGTGTATCATATAAACACTTACTATTTACTTAGATGTACAGTGTATTATATAAACCACTACTATTTACTTAGATATACAGTGTATCATATAAACCACTACTATTTACATAGATGTACAGTGTATCATATAAACCACTACTATTTACATAGATGTACAGTGTATCATATAAACACTTACTATTTACTTAGATGTACAGTGTATTATATAAACACTTACTATTTACTTAGATGTACAGTGTATCATATAAACACTTACTATTTACTTAGATGTACAGTGTATCATATAAACACTTACTATTTACTTAGATGTACAGTGTATCATATAAACACTTACTATTTACATGGATGTACAGTGTATCATATAAACCACTACTATTTACATAGATGTACAGTGTATCATATAAACCACTACTATTTACTTAGATGTACAGTGTATCATATAAACCACTACTATTTACTTAGATGTACAGTGTATCATATAAACCACTACTATTTACTTAGATATACAGTGTATCATATAAACCACTACTATTTACATAGATGTACAGTGTATCATATAAACCACTACTATTTACTTAGATGTACAGTGTATCATATAAACCACTACTATTTACTTAGATGTACAGTGTATCATATAAACACTTACTATTTACTTAGATGTACAGTGTATCATATAAACACTTACTATTTACTTAGATGTACAGTGTATCATATAAACCACTACTATTTACTTAGATGTACAGTGTATCATATAAACCACTACTATTTACTTAGATGTACAGTGTATCATATAAACCACTACTATTTACTTAGATGTACAGTGTATTATATAAACCACTACTATTTACTTAGATATACAGTGTATTATATAAACCACTACTATTTACTTAGATATACAGTGTATCATATAAACCACTACTATTTACTTAGATTTACAGTGTATTATATAAACGCTTACTATTTACTTAACTTGTTCATTGTACAGTCAAGTATCAGCAAACTGTCAGATTAATGTTGAACTAAACAAATGAGGCTAAATTACATCAATTCGTTACCCACAAAAGCATTGATTAAAGCCAGTTGTTGGATACATGGAGGTCAGATTAATGAGACTTGACTTTATTACATAAACTGTTCACTGCATTACATAAACTGTTACTGTTTACCTAAATTGTTCACTGCATTACATAAACTATTATTTATCAATTAAAAGGCTCTATTTAAGGACATGAAGCTTACTTGCACCTGGTGGAACCTAAGGTAATGACAAGATTGCTCCCTGCTGCTCAATGATAACAAACACTTGAGTTTGGGTATTTGCGACTTAGAACATCATTTTCACCAAGTTATACTGAGTTTGATAAGGTCATTTTGCCTTGCTTCACAACATGTCAAGACAAGCAAAGTAACATCTAGTTTCTGTCTGTGACCCATCAGCTCTAAGCCACCACCATTCTGTTTTCCCACTGAAGTCGGAGTTCTTTTACCAGCCAAATGTTAATGTGTTGGGTATATATGAGGGTATATTTTGCAGCTGCAGGTTGCACTGATGCAATTTGTCAATGCTTAACCTATTTGTCTAAAATATAACACTATAAATATGACTGAACTGATCACTGTTTTAAGTAAGGTAAGTCTGTATGCAAAGTAACATATCAGTTATGATATTTACCTGCTATTGTGTCCACTATAATAGATAATATTGTCGCTCACAGTTTATCTTAAGTTATACACAGTATGATATAACTGGTCTCCTTCTACTAAGAAATTCTGATCATCAGTGTGTATATGTGCCAGGTTTTGTACGTTTGAAGCAATAATGTCCATACTTCAAACAGACAGGTTACTATTTAACCACAGTTTGAAAATCTACATTAACATAATCTTATCTTGGTGTGGTCCTCACATTTGCACACTGACTGCTGAACATGCTAGTTGCCAGATTACTCCTTGACTCTGATACTTCAGACTTCACCTGTTTCACAGCTGAAATATGTCTGTCTCTGGCATGCCTTTACAAACATTTTGATAACTCCGTATTTTTTTTCTGTCAAGTCATAATAAACATAACAACCCGTTTCTTCTCCTGTAGGAATCTAAAAACATTATAATGTTTTTTGATTCTCCAGTATGTCTTTATAAACATTATTTCCTGCCGATTCAAGGCCAGGGCGTATTAAGACAAACCTCTGTAACTATTTCTATTTCATACCTTGTTTTGCCAAACCATGGTAACTAGATATGCTTCTATTTCATACCTTGTTTAGGCAAGGCTGGTAACTAGACATGGCTTCTACATCAGGCCTGGTTCAGGCAAACCATTTTAAATCTTGATCACACACAAGCAGATTAACATTAGTAGCATGAAGTGGTACTTAACTTCTTTTGAGTAGTATAGGGGGCATGAATTGATTTGAAAAGTAACTTGCCAGAAGGACTAGTTAAATAAAAACTTTGCCAAGCGACACGATACTTTACTGGCACTGCGAAATATCAATATCAAAATGCACATTGGTCAGAACTGGTGTGACGATTGGTAATTGAAACTGGTACGCTATTGTCACTCCTTGGAAGCAATATAAATCAAGCAAACATAAAAACTGAGATTAAAGTTACATGTTACTTTTGTATTTTAAAGGTTGCTAACCTCTTTTGTGCAACACTATACAGCAATCTTTGTGTGACAAGAGATAACAAATATCATGAAACTTTTGAGGACAGACTTTTAACACCATAAAAAATGTCTTCTTCATATTTCATATATTAAATATAGATCAAGTTATCTGAGTTTTTCAGCTGCCAGTCGGGATAGATTTAACAATATACTCTAAGTTATCACATCATGTCTCGGGAAATACCGGGTTTTATCGGTCCCGAGTAAGGTTGTATTCCCTGAGCCTCCAGCTCCAGCCTTCAGCTCCAGCCTCCAGCTAAGGGAATACAACCTTACGAGGAATACAACCTTACGAGGGACTGATAAAACCCCTTATTTCCCGAGACACGATGTGATAACGCATTCATCTAGCTGAATGTTTTCACTAAATCAAAACAAAACAACACGCATCGAATCGACTTGCTGCCATGTTGACACCAGCTGATCGTTTGACCTCAATGCACTGCACGTTACTAAAGGCTTGTCGATGCACTCTTTTCTCACTTCGCGTCATCACCGAGGCGTAGCGGGGTGATATGACTTTCGCAGCGGGAGTATATGACTTTTATACTCCCGCTGGCGGATCGTGATGGATGTACATGGTGTTTTATCAGAGTCGTGTGGACCAATCAAAACTCGACATTCTTACATGAAGCTAGATAATAGTATTACTAGCCTGATTCATAGTTTCCTAGTCAGCTATAGCATGTGGCTGGTCGGCCAGTAGGTATTTCAAACGTTGACAGTGACAGTGGGGTAGCTGATTGGTTTGCTTGTCATGCTGAAGACTAGGGCATAATTCATCATATGGGTACAATGTGAAGCCCATTTCTGGTGTCCCCTGACTAGATATTGCAGGAATGTTAGTAAAAGTGGCATAAAACCAAACTCACATGGATTTCTGGATGAGGACAGGTACTGACAATATGACATTCTACTTCCATGGGGCTAATTAAATTAAACTACTGCCAAATGAGAAGGAACAAGATCCAAATGGTTTGAAAAACTACCTTCACCATCATCTAACATAGTGCTGACACCAGGTGTTTGAGAAATAGCTATACATATCATATTTTCCTGTAGTCTATATATGTTTGAAGTTTTCCATGATAAATTAAAACTACTGTACTGTATGACTGACATTCACCGATATCATTCATGTTTCTGAGGCACTGGAAGCACAAGGCAAAGAATATGTAATTGTATCTGACAACTTTGGACAAATGCTTCGGTTGATATTTCAGTAATATAATCCTAACTTTCATTTGTTGTGTATTTCAATAATACAATCCTACCTTTCATTTGCTGTAGTAGGTAGATAGATTGAACATTAACTTCCATATCATTATTTGAACCGTAATTACTATTTTCTTACTTGACTTACCCATTCAAATTAGTGGCAAGCTCCAAAATATCAAATGGTCACATTTTATATACTATTGTCATCATTATGCATTGTTCTGAAATGGAATTAATGAAATTTTGATTTGTACAATTTACAAAAATAATGGAACAGTCTATATGGTGTTTTGTTATAACTGCATCATCACATATTTTAGTAAGATGAGCAATGATGACAGATCGTGGGTTTCAATACTGGACCCACCTACGTCTGAGTTGCTGTGTATGTCATCACTGCTTCTGTGTGAGTGCTCCATCAGCTCCTGGAGATGTGTATGCTTACTAACAGGGAAACAGTGCTGTCATCACCTGTAGCCAGGGAGCCTCTGATGCTGTAACCCAGCCTTAGCTGAGACAGGTAAAGACACCATGGCACACTTCAGCAGATGGGCTTTGTTGCCTTAGCGTCAGGTTTCCTGGCTCAATGACTGGAGATGATCTGGTTATGAAACACGTTAGCATGGATCACAAACTAGAAATGGCTTCTGAAATTGCAATTACAAGGTTGTGATGATGTGCTTGATAAAGGCAGCACTGCCCTGGTGGTTTCACCCCTGCTTAATGATGGCAAACCCAGTGGCAACTATATACAACCCACATGATTGATGTACAGACCTACAGAAAGAGATAATTACATGGGCATGAGAACTTTAGCATTTCCCGAGCTGGAGAAATGCAGGTTAGTTTGTGGATTAGCTGCCTATACCACACTCAGCAGTACTCAAGATGCACGAAGGCTTGGCCAGTGATTGATATCATGACCCCATGCAAATAACATACAGTCAAGCAAGACAACTAGCCTGACCATCGGATCTGTTTAGTGTATCATCCAAAATTGGAGCTGGAGTGTCCACAATACATCAGCAATATCAAGGTCGGGTTTCCAGCATCACAATAGTAATCACGTGCTGGGATGTATGCATCACAAACAGCAGTTATGTGCTACTATTTCCATTTGCAACAGCAATCATGTCCTGGGGTGTACACATGACATGTCATGTGCCAAATCTGCATAACAAAATCAGTCATGTGACTGATTCTACCTCATCAATTGTGTCTGGTGGTACATTCATAATACCCCAAATAAAATATTGCAGTAAATAATTATTCATTGTAACATTTATTTTAGGGGTACAACATATTTCATATCCTTCACTCATACATCTTAGTTCACAGTCATTACAAAATTACTCATTGGTTTACCGTTGTTGTGCCATACATGAAATATTGATCTGTGATGTGTAGGCATGTTACTGAGGAAACATCCTATTTCTGATGGCCTCCATAGGTGTGCTGTATTGCTTTACCATTGTCTACTGACACCAGTGATCAACTTTTTTTACTGGAGTTTAGACGTTTGAACATGGTCACAAGACAGCTGTGATACTACTGCTAGGAACATGAAGCTGGCATTTACAAGTGTGAACATGTTTAAATATTTGGCTTTACAGAAGACATGGCTCCATAAAGACATACCCAATGGAAGCAGCCACAATGGACAGACTGCTGTTATCATCTAGTGATGGGAAAGCTATCTATGTCTTCCACTGACCAACGGCAACTCTTCATGGAGTTCAGAGGCACTACAATTCTGTTGATTTTTGCAGGTACACATATAGACTTCACATGGTAATTCTCCCGTTGTCTCACTATCAACAAATATGTTGAGGCAATCTGTTTAGTGACATACAAAGTAAGGCAGGAGTATGGCTAACATTACAACTTAATTCAATGATTTATGTAACATATGGTGGTCCCATTCTCCTATCAAGGAGATTCCACAAGAATAAACTTTCTTGAGTGTAGTACACAAGATCTTGGATCCTCAGTGATTGCTGATTCAAAGTTCAGAACAACACTGATAATGATTCTAGGTATCACAGCGCCATACCCCTGCCTCTGGTTTTATCAAATGTCTAAAAGAATTAACACCTGTTACTTCAGGGTTTTTTCCCAACATTATGCTGTAAAATTACATTTGTTTCAGCCTTGGTAGCACTACTAACTCTCCCGACCTGCCATGCCACTGTTCAGATGCCCTTAGCACTGGTGGAAAACCCAACAGGGACTGGAGGCGAGGTGATCCCCGATGCAATGCTGGAGGAGAACAATGCTAATGGCGCCAATCTCCAGACAGCAGGCAATGATGGGTCAGAGGAGCACATCCTTAACAACCCAAATCCCCAATCAGCAGGACACGGTGGATCAGAAGAACACATCCTTAACAATCCAAATCCCCAATTAGCAGGTCAGGATGGATCAGAAGAGCACATCCTGAACAATCCAAATCCCCAATCAGCAGGACAAGCTGGATCAGAAGAGCACATCCTGAACAATCCAAATCCCCAATCAGCAGGACAAGCTGGATCAGAGGAGCACATCCTTAACAATCCCAACTCTCAAGGGGGTGGGGACCATGAACACAATGAACACATCCTTGAGCAGCCTGTGGCTGGCATCAGCAATGTTGAGGAGACAGACAGTGGCATCCTTGGGGCTCCTCAGTATGTGCATGCGACTGACATGCCACAGATCGACCACCAGACGCTGAGTATCAGGCCACTGAAACCTACCACCCAAGCTGTCCTCCTGGCTCCCACCCCAACCAGGAACATGTCTGAAGTGGGGAACAATACCGACGTCATATCTGTTGATGTGAATAACACATCACAAGGGAGATCTAACAGCAGCCAGGAAGTCCCACCAAGACCAACATTCCATGACATCACAAACAATATTCTGCATTCCTCACAGTCCCAATCTGTGTCAACTCATTATGTATCTTCAAATCTGATGGCTACAAGAGTAATAGTAGATGAAAGTTTCACTATGGTGACCAGTTTACCTGATATTCTCATTCCTCAACCAGATTCCAATCTGAAACTGACCTCCAGACCAGTAATTGATGAAACAGAAACAGTCAGCCCAGCAACATCAACTGGTCTTCCTCTGGCGGCAAGTGAGCAGGGTGTAGTTGGTTCCAGAGTGATACCAGACATCACAGTACTAGAAGCTATGTCTTCACACATTACTTTTAGTTCAGTTCATGCAGGCATGAGTCCATCAGACAATGTTTCTCTAATATCCTCAACATCAGTGACTGATGAAACAGACACAAAAAACATGAAACAAGACAAACAACCAGCTACTGCTACATATCTCTTCTCAGATGGACATGCTGAAACCTCCAGTACTGTGCTTCTGTCCAGGTCAGTCGTGGGTGAACAGACAGTATCTGTCCAGGATATAGCCCCATTCCCCAGCATCAGCAGTGGAGAGTCAAGTTCCAGTTCTCTGACCACCTCCTCGATGTTGCCCAACTCAACAGCAGAGACATCCTCCACATCAACTTCTGCTGCTACACCTGCAGAACCTGTTGTTATCACCCTACCATCTGTATCTCATGAGATTGTGATTCAGAAGAACTCAACCTTATCTGTTGTGACAACAACTGCTGCCAGCACTGTAGCAACAGCAATAGGTACCCAATCCACCACAGTTGGCCCCAGTGTTTCCACAGGCACATCTTCCAAGAGACCTACAACAAAGCTGAGTACATCTTCCCCTCCTACAACACTTTTAGTCAGTCTGTTGAGGAGTAGATCAACACCCAGAGGAACCACCTCTTCATCATCGACAGAAGCTCATAACACCACTGGAACCACAATTGTGCCAGTAACCACAGTCAGACTTCAATCCACCACCAAGCGAAATGTAAAGCCTCAGCATGGAGACTCTGATACCAACACAACATCCAGTAACAATGGCACAGCACTACCAGAGTCTACCACTGGTAATGGTTCAGGCAACCACAATAGGAAGAAGACACAGGCACCTAACGCAGGAGTAACCACACGACCAACAGTTACTTTCAACAGTACATCAGAGAGTCTGTCTTTGTCTACAAAGGTTTCCACTACTGTAAACATCAATACCACCTCTTATCACCATGTTTCTCCATCTACAGAACCTCCAGTGTTTGCTCAGGTGAAGCTTAAGATGTCATGGCAAGACTTCTGTCCCAAGGAGAGAGTGTTCCGAGCAGATCTGAAGGACATCTTCCATGAGAAAGCTGGTCGGGATGTGACAACTGAACAAATAACCTTGATGAATATTCAACGATATGAATGTTACGACCTAATGGCAGCTGAGATGCCAGATGATATCATCATCAGTTTCTATCTGGTTGACATAACTGGAAACTATGACAGACGACTCACCATAGCCTGTGCCAGAGTTGTCATTCAAGGTTTCAGCTCCAAGGTGGAATCATTCTTCAAGGACAAGGTTAGTCTTCATTCATATCTCATCTCACTACTTACAAAATATCTATTCCTGTATAACAGGATGCAGTTAAAGGCATGCTTTGGCCCAGTCTGTTCCTGCCTAAAAATGTAACTCAGTCATTCATTTCAAAAGTCTGTCTATACGGTATACTTTCTCTACCAGAAATACTACATACAAACATTTGTATAGTGCCAATATCAAGTTCAACTGCTCAAAGGTGCTTTGTTTTCAATCTCAACACCCAGGGGATCATGCAACAGATTTAACCTGTCACCATAGTTTCACATACCATGCATTACATTAAAGACCTTTGAGTAGTAGAAATGTGCAGGTTGGAATAAACTACTATAGTTTGGCACTGTGATATTTAGCGACTGATTTCACTCCATTGGGGCTTGTCTGCAGCTTCTGGAGGTCAGACTTAACACTGACCAACCATCGGAAGAAAACCATGTCACCCAGGCACCCAAAGAGAAGGGGAGAGAGAGCTTGTTTGCCATGGAGCCTGGTATTACTATCGCTATAGTTATTGCCTCAGTGGGAGGAGTTTGCTGTGTGGCTCTCATCATACTACAGGTGGGCAGATAGCAGGTCACTTTGGATTCAGTGATGTACTTAAGGTAGGCAGATAGCAGGTTACTTTGGGTTCAGTGATGTACTTGAAGTTGGCAGAAATCAGGCTACCTTTGGTTCAGTGCTGTAGGCAGATAGGAACAGGTCTGCTCAGGTTCAGTCATGTACTAAAGGTAGGCAGATAGCAGGTCACATGGGTTCAGTGATGTACTTATGGTAGGCAGATAGCAGGTCACATGGGTTCAGTGATGTACTTATGGTAGGCACAGGTCACTTTGGTGTCAGTGATGTAGGAAGACAAGAAGAGGTCTGCTCAGGTTTAGTGATGTACTAAAGGGAGGCAGATATGAGACCTTAGATTAAAATGTGACCTACTGGAGCCTCACTTTTGATGAGTAAAGCCATGTCTGTTCTGCAGCTATGGAACCCTCTAAGGTCCTAAATATCCTTACAAGCATAGTGATTGTTACAAATCACATGAATAGTTTCAGTTTGTGAAAGAGGTTGTAAACTTGTCAGACTGAAGTTTCCCTTTTGAAGATGTCTCCTGTTTAGTATTTTGCAGCATTTGATCCCTTTTCCAGATAGTGATGCGTAACCGCAACAAACGGGTGTACCTGCCGGACTCACGTCACCCTTCCTTCACCAGCATGGACTCCATAGCTCTGGCATCTGTCACCAAGTCTCGACCCAACAGTGGCCTGTTCAACCCCGGCATGGACCCTTCAGAGATGGTAAGACTTCCTTCACAGTCAAGTGGATAGACTGGACAACAGAAGATTGTTTGTTTGATCCGCTGCATTATCATACCAGAATATCTAAGGAGATCATCAATCATCTGTAACCAATAAAATTGTAACAGGGATTGGTGAGCTGTGGCACTGAGGGCAGCATTACAAAGATCTGGAGATGTATTACTGTCAATATTTCTCATCTTTCTAAAGGTGCATTAGTATCAATATTTGTCATCTTTAATCAATGTATTGATGTCAATATCTCTCATTTTTCATTAGAGGAACTGATGTTAATATTTTCAGCAACCAGTATTCTTATGTTTGTAGTACCAAAAGTTACAGAGTTATGAAAGATGCATTGATGTCCAACATTTCCAAGTTACAGAGATTTACTGATGTCAAATGTTTCTAATTTATGAAGGATGTACTCATGTCAAATTTTTCAAAGTTACAAAGGATGTACTGATGTCAAACATTTTAAAGTTACAAAGGATGTACTGATGTCAAATGTTTCTAAGTTACAAAAGATTTACTTTATGTCAACCATTTCTAAGTTATGAAAAATGTACTGATGTCAATCATATCCACGTTTCAGGCAGAGCCATCATTCCCAGTGAATTTTGCTGGCCTTGCCAATAGATGCCTGGAGCCAGAGGTGCTGAAAGAGGAATTCCAGGTACTTTACTGAAGATCCAGATACCTATAGTAGTACCCCATTAAATCTCCACATTCATAATGGATTAGTGAGGTAGCTTGACCTGTACCTCCTATCTGACCTTTCTTTAATGTTTCAAGAATGACTGTTAAGTTGTTTGAATTAAAGCTACACCCATAATTCCCTGTGGTGCTGACCTCCAGTAATCCAATGTCAATACAGTCTGTGTTGTGTGCAGTTTGTCCCGAACCTCACCCCCCGGCTGTCGACAGTTCCTGTTGGTGCGGAGGACAAAAACAGATATGCTAATGTCATACCAAGTAAGTGGACACAGTTTTCTTACCCCTATCTGATTCACATGTGTAAAAGATACACAGTTCAGAAAGATACTGCTTGGTATCATGAATTCATGTATTTAAGCCCCACTCTTAATAATGAAAGATGACCCCTTTGGTAATTATATTAAATATGCAATCATAAGGCCCATCTCTTAAATTCAGGAATCATACAATATGAAATGGACTTCCTCAACACTGTTAAAATTTATAGAATTATGGATCAACGTTGATGTCACTCAACAAATGGGTATAGCTGTGACATCATTTGGCATCCAACAAAGACAAAACATCTGGGTCAGATACATTTTTTTGAGGAAAGGGGTGCACACTCATGAGAAAATGGGGTGCACATTTCATTTTCTCGAGAGTTTCAATGGTCTTGTAATATACTTTCAGGACAAAAGGGGTAGGTGTTGGTGGGGTTGTGTATGTTTGCATGTGCGCACCCCTGTACCCCTCCTGTGGATCCTCCTATGAAACATGCAGTTATTTCATGACATTCTCACTGTAAAATGAGCATAGTTCTCAGATAGTACAAGCAAGGAAACACACACTTCACTTCATGGTGCAGTGAGTACAGAAATATGATTGTGTTCTTCGCCTACATTTCAAGGCAAACAGGAATATGCATATATTCAAAGGGCACATCTCATTTCAGTCTTGTGTTCATTTGTTTCAGTTCCTGAAACAAGGGTGAAACTGAAGAGGAGACTCAGCCAAGTTGCTTCGGATTATATCAATGCTAATTTTGTAACAGTACGTATGGCTGTATTGGAGGCATCACAAGCACTGAATAACAAAATGATTAAGTAGGGATTTAGTGCCCATTATACATAACATTCTAACAAATCAAGACATTTGATGCTCATACTATCAACCATTTGGTCAGATGTTTGATAGGCATTTAGAAGTTGGTTTGGATTGGTTTTGTATTGTTACTGACATAGCAATAATACTCACAGCAACTCTCATGTTGTTTTCTAACTAGGGCTACAATGACGACAAGCGGGCATACGTAGCGACACAGGCGCCTCTAGACTCCACTGTTGCTGACTTCTGGAGAATGGTCTGGGAGCAACAGTCACGTGTCATAATCATGCTAACTGCCATGGAGGAAAACGGCCATGTGAGTTGCTTGCTGAGTAGACAGCAGATTTCTTTTCATAAAATTCCCAGTAAAAATGAATAAAAAATACTTTTTATGTTTCTTAATTATTCAAATCATCTAAATATCTATAATATTTATTTATATTAAATGATCAACACATTATCTCACAACTAACACATGTCAAGGAGATAATATTGGCTGTGGAATTTGGATCTCCAAACAGTTAGTTGTGTTCTGTAATAATGTAGACTAACTGTCACTGTGTTCAGCCCAAGTGTGCCCACTACTTGCCTGACTGTCTGGGAGACTCCCTCCAGAGATACGGGGACTTCATGATTCTCCTGAAGAAGAAAGACGTGCACCAGGAATACATCATCTCCATACTGGAACTGAAGGACATTGAGGTGAAATCATGCAGCCATAATGATCTGGACACATTCAATGATGCAAATTTAACAGATGCCCCTAATACTCACTTGGGTCTGGTATGAAAAACAGTCAATGCACAGAAATCCACAGGTGATTTTATTCACTCAGTAACTTGGAAACTAAGGCATCACATTGCATATTATTGCCTTTTGGTTCAGGGTTCACCCTTGGACACAAGTTTAGATGCTGGTGACCCTATGGTTTATTATCTATGGGCCTCCATGCATACCATGGTTATCTCCCTTGTGTAGTGATGAGGTTTCCATATCCACAGTATAGTGAGTGGGTGAGTGAGTGGGTCAGTGAGTGAGTGGGTGAGTGAGTGAGTGAGGGAGAGAGAGAGAGTGAAGGAGGGAGGGAGAAAATGCATATTGGATTTATATACTCATCCGTGCAC
Source organism: Haliotis asinina (assembly GCF_037392515.1). Taxonomy (NCBI): domain Eukaryota; kingdom Metazoa; phylum Mollusca; class Gastropoda; order Lepetellida; family Haliotidae; genus Haliotis; species Haliotis asinina. The sequence continues at coordinate 81,835,457 of NC_090282.1, forward strand.
ACTTTACTGTACAAATCTTGACTTGGTCAAGAAAAAGGTAAATTGAAATAGTACTCACATTTGTGGTAACAGTTAATGAGAACAGTGACATTTCAACCCATCAGGGGCCCTGATACCTTGGGTGTATGTAAAGTTTCATGCATTAGTGCTAATTAATTAATTAGAATATAAGTGAACTTTGAAATAATTCAGTAGACATAAAATGAAAAAGCCAGGGAGACGTTTAAAAATCATCACTGTTCTTATGAAACCAGTTATGAAATTAAGAATTTGGACATTGTGCACTAACTTTGTGAACAACATACATATGAAAACTTAATGCATATAAATGATCAAACTGGAATTGAGATAAAGCTAGATGTTTTTGACGTGTGTCGACAGAACAATCTGGTACGGGAAGTAAAGCACTGCTGGTACACTGCCTGGCCCCAACATGGCAGCCCAGAGCCTATATCCCTGGTGAAGTTCATCCTGGACACCAGGGTCTTCTACGAGGACAGTGGGGCACCGCTAATAGTGCACTGCAGGTAACCATGACAACAAGCTGATAATATTCACAGTCTACAAAATGAACTTAAATAATATTCTCTAAGATATTTTAAGATTTTTTTCACTGCGATGACCAAGGTGAAACTATAGCCCTTACTACACTGACGTTTGAGAAAAACGTTGCCCTCTATCTGTTTCTACAATGAGAACTTTCCTGACCATCTCAAGCAACTCATCTCTATGTATATGTACCCCAATTAGGTCTCTGATCCTCCTGTGACTATTGCCTCACCCAAGGCATATCCCCAATCCAACTGTCTGAATGAGCCTTCTCCTCCAAAAGAAATCAGGAACAGGTCTCCTAGAGATTCATGTGTTCACTGCTGCCTGTCTGTAACAGCTGAATTAACTATTTCCTTCCTCAATATTGTGACAGCACCACTGAGCATCTCTACGGTGGATATCAGGTGCTTAATAAATGCTTTATTATTCTTATTCTTATTTATCTTAAATCTTTGTTGGCAGTCCAAAAGTCTTTCCAGAGAATTTTTCTCAATAGTAGCATAACTGGCATGTTGGACCCTATCATCTGACCCTCAATCAGTCTGATGCCCCTTTTAGGATTGGCTGAGTTGTTCCATGCAGCTCCAGGTGTAAGCTGTACACCCTGCATGTACAGCAGCTGTAGATTTGTTCCATCATGTTAGCGAGATTTTACTGCCTCTTCACAAACCTTTTAAACAGTAGGGGAAGAAGCAGGTTAACCCACCATTATTGTTTTCTGTGTGCCTTGGTTCACAGGCAAGGTATTGCATGTCATTGTATTTCTGTTGTTCTTCATCAGCCCAGGAACAGGAAGAACAGGCACATTCATCGGGACTGATATCTGCATGAGGCAGTATGAGAATCTGCGTCTTGTTGATATTCTCCACACCGTGTACCGTCTACGGAAGGAGCGTGCTGGATCAGTGCAGACCAAGGAGCAGTATACACTGATATATAATGTAAGTAGAAGCCACACATAAAAGTATTGTCTCTAGGCAGGTGTGCAATCTCAGAAATATAGTAATGACAGAAAGATTTTTCTGGAAGCAAAATTCTATGTCAGATACATACAAAATACAACTGGGAACAAATTACTGTATATACTTCTCTAGTTAATTTAAATATAGATAAATTCAGATGTTGGAGTAACTGAAACATGTGAATTTGATCGTGCTGTGGTGGTAAGAAATGTGATCAGTGTTTGGACAGTGCACAACTTCATATCCCCATTTTTACATCAGGTATTGCAAAAATTAATCAAAGTGAGTCTCTACCTTTCACAAATATACAGGCCAAAGTGAATCCATATGAAAGGTTTATCAGGTAGATTCTGTCAGGAGTGACACACTACCCCTATTGTGAACCTCCTGCTTTGCAAACACTTACAGAAAATATCACAGGAAAATTGAATTGTTCCTTTGCTATTTTCTAGTTTACATCACCACATTTCTTTTCAATGCTGATGATGAAAACTGGAATATGTTAAAGGAACCCTTGAATTTTTATCATTATATTTTTATTTTAAGATATTCACACAGCGTACAAATGTGTACAAGGTGACTAGTGCTTGCTCAAGGTGCTGACATATATTTCCCTCAATAAATGAATGCCAGCATCATTGGTCCATCATATTATCAGTCTCAACTCCCTGAGGAGTATACAACTCTATACAATTTTCCTGATGTGCATACAGTTTTCAAAAAAAAGGAAGAAATATCACACCATTTATGTTATGCCTCAGATTCTGGACATAACCCTATTGTTATGTGATATATTTTTCTTGGAAACACAACAACTGAAAAACGTTAACAGTACTACTATGGAGCAGCTCAACTGGATCATACTTTCAAAGGATATAAATTGGTGTCAGCATTGATATTTGGGCTGACTAAAGAGTCAATTAGAATTAGGATTTTTAAAATGAAGCTTGTGTTGTCGATAATATCATAAAAAAGTATTGTAATTAAAGCTTTTACTGACACACACATAACATATTTTCATATATGGACTGTTTCTAAATTATGTTAAAAACAATGTTTTGTCAGTAATCAACACAAACATGTTTCTCCACTCTTCCATGATGTAAAATGTTGATTTCTCATGGAGAATTTTTTTTCTTTTATGATCAAACTAACTTCTCTGATATTTAGTCAATGATTATTGATCTCTACAACAATAGCCATCCCAAACTGTTTTTCAAAACTTTGAAAAACTAACAGTAATTGTATGTCAACATAACAGGAAACAAACATTCCAAAGTTCAGTCTCAGTCTCTCAGTTTCAGAAATAAATTACATGTAGTTAAAAGCATGGTCTAAACTGTGTCAATGTTTTAAATATACTTTCATTCATGTGAGCATTTAATCTTGTGAACTTAAGTTCAACATATAATTTCAAATGTGAAATATGATGTACCTGTATCAGTGGTACACACAGGTAAAGACTATAAACATTACATCATTGCTGCTGCATCTCATTTCACCTGCTAATTTCCTTTAAAAGCAATACCTGTCACATCACAGTTTATGCCTGACAATTTATGCGTCACAGTTTAGACAGAATTAATTGTTTCTACCTATGATGCAAGACTTAATGCTGTTCAAAACAAGATCTGACAGGAGGCACTGCCCGAGGACACACCTCTTCCAAAATTCTATAAAAACTGATTAACCAGTGAAAACATAGTACCTGTACTGCAGTGTATTTTAATTTTATTGCAGCACCATGAGCAGACACTGGAGTTTTTTTGCACATTACAAATCTACTGTATTATTGTTATTATGTTTTACAGATTAAGATAGAAATGCAGCAATGAGGGTTCAAGTGGTCCTGGTACAGTCAGGCCGGTAAGGCTCATCATCAGCTCAGGGCCCTTGCCCCCATTACACACAGCCCAGACAGTGAATGGGACTTCTCCCAGGAAACACTGCCTAGTCAAACTCACCTAGAACCTTTTGGAGAAGGCATCCAACACTGCAGCCTTCCGCATTACGTAGAATGTCAGAATGGCTGTGCTCCTGGTGGAGAACCTGGGCACTCTCCAGATCTGCACCGAGAGATCAGGAGGTACCAAACCAAGGGCACTGAGAACAATGGGGAACCTGACAGCAGTGTACTCTGGATGCAAGCGAGACATTTCAAAGGCGAGGCTTCATATTTATAATGCTTTTCCTGAATCTTGCCAATTGCATTGCTGTCAAAAGGGAAAGAAAATTGAAAAGAATGATATAAATCAATTCACTGGCTTTATCAAAAAGGACAAAAGCAGGTTTGTTGAATGGAATTCATCTCAGGCTGTATATTGGCCTATTCTAGAGAAGTTTGAAATCATCATTTTCCAGGACACCCTGGACATGTTCAAGGTCATACCATGGATGGACCTCGGAGTCAAAGCCACAGGCATGGTGGAGACAATAGTAAAAGCAGCAAGCCATGTCTTTTAAAAGTCACATGCAACCAAAATATCAAACAATATTAAAAACAGTTATAATTTATTCATGATAAATAAAATGCATTGCTGATTAAGAACAAACAAACTTATAAGCGTATAATTGCAAATCAAAAGTGCAATATTTTGTACTTGGGTTTACCTCCCTTGAACAAAGCAGCAATGATACTGAACCCAGTCATTGGCCACTGGTTAGCTGGCTCTTTGTTTATGGCTTATATGCCTCATAGGTGTTAATTTCAAATTGCATGTGGTCAAAGATTGAAGTATTGCCATATTGTCATTAGCAGACAGGCATGCAGACGCGTAGGTGTCAATAAATCAGGCATTGAGTTTTCTCTGTGACAGAGTCTGTTTATCACAATGAGGATGTTTATTATGTAACAAGCTGATTATTTACTTGTTTGTGTACACAACTAAGATTAGTCTACTGCTCATGACCTCATACTGCCATACTGTTTCAAGCTCTGTGAACCTATTCACTGCACATGTATTACGAGTGCAGTGCAGCATAGCTGTTGAACTCTGACTTCACAGCCATTTTGTCATTGCATTGTTTTCAACCTTATAGGTTGTGTTGGCATTTTTCATGATTTCTTTTGGTAAGTGCATTCCGAAAGGTATCAGAATTTCAAAGTTGTGTTTTACGTTGCATGTGACCTTTAAGATATGCTGTTTGTGCCAAGGAAGGGCATCCACTAACAACGTTTTGGACAGTCCCTGTGCATTCATTGCAAAGACGACATTTCGTATTAACCTTTTGATTAAGAATCACATTCTGATGACTGGGAAGTGACTGGTCTTGAGCAGCAAAAGGAAGCCCTCAGTTTCACATTTGAGACCAGCTGCATGTGTGTACACTGCATTGACATACAATGCAATAGGTTCTCAGAAAGCTTCTTCACAAAGTACAGATCCTGAGCAGACTTGGTTTACTCCCATCGCTGTACTATTCAGCAGTACATCACCATCAACAAAATCAACTTCAAATTTCAGATTATGTCCAACAACATTGGCATGCTTAAAACAGCAATGGAATTTCTTGCTTTCATTGTGAGACTTGATGTGCATCATCAGAGGATCATCCGATAAATAAATATGTGCAAAAGTACACAATAAAATTCTATCATGAAGAACCTAAACATTAATCAGACCCTGACCTCCAGAAATGATTAGCACAATTAATAGAGGAACTCTGTGGTGGGCTCTGTTATCAGACATGATCCTTCTGGTCAGGCAGTGAAGACTCTAGGTGTCTTGTTTTGTCCAATCTACTACTCCGAAGGAATAGGAAAGGACTGGCACAGCAAAAGTATTGGTGGCTTTGACTTTGTTTCGAGCATTTAACTCTAAACTACAGATTTTCTTTAAACAAGATTTATACTCAAGTTTATCTTGAATCTGGTCATTCAGGAGCTTGTCCCGAAGTTGCATTCCAAGATAGTTGTAGGCCTGATCTTCCACAAGATGCTCAATAACTACTCACCCTTCTAACTTGACTGATCCATCATTAGTTACCTTGCCATGTTTCAGATGAAGAGAATTACATTTGTCAAGGTCATATGTCATGCCAGTATCATTAGAAAATGATTCAACAAGGAGAACCTGCTGTGCTTTCAAATTGGTATCTCCTTAGTCAAGAAGCTTGATGTCATCCATGTAGAAGAGGTGTTGGGGATCTGTGCCGAAGAGGTCTGGGATGGTAACCCTCCTTCCTACTGAGCAGAAAAATCAAAAGATTTAAAGACAGACAAATAAGAGTCATCAGAAGATGCTATATCCGACCGGCCCCCAGTTACTTGAAACTATATGAAAAATATAAATGCCATATATCTGTAAACAGCAAAAGGCACCACTTCAAGATCTGTTTCATATATCTGCCAAGATCTGTTAAAGATATGAAATGGTTTTCGAGTTGTGCTCTGCCTATCCCTCCATTTTGAGACTAAGTCAGAATTGTTTCAATGAAAACCGGAAACATAAATATGCTACAACATTGTAATTAGAAAAAGGCACCACTTTGTGGTCTGCCTCAAATATCTGCTAAGTTTTGCTGTAAGATATTAAATAGTGTTACAGTTCCATTTTCTAGTTTCCATTCCCTCCATTTTGGAACTAAGTCAGAATCATTTTCATGGAAACTGGGAAAATGATAAATCACAAAAGTTTTGCAGAAAAATATTGAATGGTTTTTGAGTTCTGCTCTGGAAAAGAAGCCCACCCCACCTTTAGACTCACACCAAAATGTTCCATGGAAAAACAAAAAAAATAAAAATGCCAAAAGTGTGTAAATAGCTAATGGCACAACTATAGGCTGAGATTACTATATCTATCAAGTTTGGTCTAAAATTATTGAACGGTTTCTGAGTTATGCTCCTGCAGAAAATGATGGACGGACAGATGGACAGACAGACGAGGCGTCAACTATATCCCCCACATTACATGCCGTGGGGATAAAAATCAAAGGACTGAAGGAGTCTCCTGAAATATTCCCCTTCCGATTGGAATAGATTCTGAAGTTTGCACCTGCTCCTGCAAGTACATCTCAAGCTGAGTCGACCAGCCACTCATTAAGACTTGAGTGAATTAAGTAGTCACTCAGGGAGATCAATACACTGAAGAGACTTCAGAATCCAATCGTGACTTCAGAATCCAATCGTGTGGGACAGAGTCATATGCCTTTTTGTAGTCCATCCAGCACATGGCAAGGTTGCGGTGATACGTTTTTTGCCTCTTCCAAAATCGTTTTCTGTACAAGAAGTTCATCAAACACCCTGTGAATAATTTGTATAATGTATTCAAACAAGTGATAGGGCAGAAGTTCTTGGGATCAGTCAAGTCTCCTTATTTAGGGAGAAGTATTGTGCAACCTTTGCAGAGCCATGGAGGAACATCACCTGTGTCCAGAAGAGAATTAAAACAGTGAAGTAATGGTGTTTGGGCACAAGGGAACAGTTTCCAGTACTGGTTTTGAATGTCATCAGGCCCTGCTGCTGTATTAGATTTGGACTTTTTAATGGCACTTTTCAGGCAATCGGGTGAGATGTAACAGACAAATGACCTAGTTACTTTCTCATGCATTGCATGGTCAAAATCACTGACCCATGGTGGCTCCAGGTTAGTCACTGGGTATAGACCACAACTGTTTCCTGACCATTTCATTGGCATCCATGGGAGGCCATTTATCACGCTCACCATCACCATCACTTAAGTTGCCTGTAGAATTGCTTTTAATTATTTCTAAAAACTTTATTTTGTTTGATAAATTTGTTTTTCTGATCCCATTTTTTCTTTCTTTTGGTCCGTAATTTTATTTTTACCTTAACGGAATCAACAGTTTGGAGAAGTACCTTTTCTTTTGTTGTCTTGTGCTGTAATTTCAATTTTCTCCAAACTGCCTTTTGTCGTTTAGACATGGGACTCCCTGATGATCCTAACTTCAGGCATAGCTCTATCCAGGAAATATTTCTTCTTGTTTCAGTAAATTTTACAAGAGACCAGCTTTTCTTTAGTCTTTTGTCTGTAGAAACTTTAAGTTCCTCCAAAGTGCAAGCAGCAGCATAGACACAGAAAATTAGTTGTTTAATTGGCCTCTATTTCTTCCAAAGGTAAATCACAAATTTCCTCATGAATAGAACCGAACAAAACAGGATTTTCAGTAAGATCTACAACTAAGAAAGGAGAAGAGTTTAGTTGAGAAATTTTGGGACCGATGGCCTTTTTGTTGGAAGAGTTTCCATCAGCAAGAGGAAAGAGGTTGACTCAAATGTCCATCAGAAGTTTGGGGTCCTCTGCCACTTGAGCATTGTGCTCATGCAATGGTTCCTGACGGGCACCAGATGTGGGTTGAAATGGCTGATGGGGCATGAGATGTTTAAGCCACCTGAGTTGGTCTCGGAGATTTTGCTCTGTCACATGGGCATGGCTTTGTCCAAATGCAGCTGAAGCGACTTGCCATTGATACATTGATTATTAAGCCATCCTGTTGCCTTTGCACTCTCAAGTAGTGTGGATTTTAGATGTTTTGACCAAATATACTTGGCAGGGTTCTGTGCCTTCTCCTGGGGCAAGTCTCATCTCCAGTATGGTTTTTTTTTTGCAGGGAAGAAAGGAAGGCTGATTGGGCTGTGGAAATGAAAGATTTAGTTCTTCTTGTCTATTTGTAACCCAGTAAGAAAAGCAACTTCTGGGGTCAGCCCTAACTACGTGATGCATGTTCAGTTCAGGGAATAAAATTCCCCTATGTAGGCCCACCATGAAGAGGCATACATCATCAGGCCCTTCTTTTTCTTATTATTATTAACTGTAAATGAAAGAAAAAATATATCTGACAAAGCAAAAATATAGGAGACACTGTATAACAAATAACTGAATATCTAGGATATTCTATCAAAAACAGACTAGAACGAATCTGTGGAATCTGTCCAGACAATCGTTCTCTCTGGTATGTCATTGGTGGGGTGATAGGGTGTCAGCCCACAGAGCAGACGGTTAGCGGTTCAGTCCCTGTCTGTGTCATAACAAAATATGATAATATACTCAGTTTCAAAAGTTTAGACTCACTTAAAACACTCCCTCTGAGTTATGTGTGTATATATATGGTTACATCGAAGATTGATTTCTACACAGACAGAGCCTAATACTATATCCCCCGCTTCGCGTTAAATGCATGGCAGGGGATAATAAAACATGCCACTTATATAGTTAATATACAGTATAATATACGGTATAGTTAAAACATGCTTTGGGGTTTCGTCCATATCTCTTCATTTGGGGTTTTGTCTATCTGGGATTCTGTTCTAGGGGCTTTTGTTTTTGTTCCAGTTTATTTTTATGTCTACAGAGGGATTTGTTCTATAGTCATCAAAATGACATCAATGCTGACCTGTCACTGTCAAGATGACGTCAATGTTGACCTGTCACTTGGGACATGTAGCACTCTATGAACACAGTCCTGTATACATAATATGCACGTTTTTCACAGTCATTTGGTTTATTGAGATCTGTTTTCAGTCAGTACGTTTTGTAATAATGTTAGTGTGTCCTGTATATTGTTACCAATAACTCATCAGCATATATACACCTGTCATATTGCCAGTCAGCTTGGGTATTACTGAACAGGTCTCTCTGCCTGACTGAACATCCGGTTGATCTCGTCTAACTAAGGAGTGTATGTTGTAATAACTGTGAGCTACGTGGACATTCATAAACCAACCAGATGTTCAAAATAATTATCTCACAGTTAGCTCTCATACCATGTGGAATTGTAGTGGAAACATTGAATTTTTTATTGAAATAGAATTTCATTCACAGAAGACACAATCATAATGGTTAAATCATCTTCATTCATTAGAAGACACAATCATAATAGTTAAATCATCACAGTGTAATTCGTTTCATTTTGTGTCCTGTTTTCAATTCCTGACCATTAGACAAGCTTTTCCAAATGACTAGACACATTGGATACCTGTTCCTTACTAAGCAATTAGGCAAACATTTACAAATAACTAGACACATTGGACACCCGTTCATGGAATAAACATGAATTGTGATACTTGTACAAACAATGACCTCACACCTGGCTGAGCAACACTTACAACAGATGTGCATTAATTGCTGTGTATGCATACCAGGATGTTCTAGGATGTAACCAAGTCAGTGAAACTCTTACAATTTATTGTGCAAAAATTGCTGTTAGACATACTGTTGCATGTGAACTGGAGCCTGCAAAATATGTTTTTGGATACAAAGTCATAGGCACGTCAGTTCTTGAATTCCCCCCTGAATGTGATTGTAGAACATATTAAATCATGTATCAAAGTTTACACTTTAAATCTACTATTGTACTAAACATGACGCCAGGCTGTCAGTCTAAACATTCAGTCTGTTGAGACACCCAAGACACCCTGTCAGTCCAGACACCCTGTCAATCCAGACACCCGGTCAGTCCAGACACCCGGTCAGTCCAAACACTCTCAGTCCAGACACCCTGTCAGCTCTGACACCCGGTCAGTCCAAATGCTGTGTCAGTCCAGACATCCTGTAAGTCCAGACACCTGGTCAGTCCAGACACCCTATCAATCCAAACTCCCAATCAGCTCTGACAGTCTGTCAGTTGATGGTCTGCCAATCCAAACACCCTGTCAGTCCAGACACCCTGTCAATCCAAACTCTCAGTCAATCCAAACTCTCAGTCAGCACTGACACCCTGTCAGCCAAGACATTCCACCAATCGAGACACCTGGCCAATACAGACATTCTGTCAATCTAGGCACCATGTCAATCCAGACACCATGTCAATCCAAACTCTCCGTCAGGTCTGATATCCTGTCAGACAAGACACCCTGCCAATCCACACACCCTATCAATCCAGACACCCTGTCAGTCCAGACACTCAGTCAATCCACACACCCATCCATCACAGCTTCAATGATGCTAAGAACATCCTTACTGAAATAATTCTTGCCATTTTGTTTGTTTTTTTTGTTTCAGGCTTTAAATGAGTACGCTTCAGTGCTGAGCAGCCCTGCCATTTCTACAGCCTCATCATCAATGACCTTACACAGTGTGCATTAAAATGATGCCCCTAAAGCAGTGTGCTCAGAAGTGTTCACAAGGACTGAACAACATTAGAAATGTGAAAGTGCAAGGGAAATATCGTCAACACAGTGAATGTGTGCCTGAGGATTTCTGGGCACAACAGCATCTAGGACTGTGAATGAGTGCCTTAGAATTCCTTTGCAAACACTGCCTAGGACTGAGAATGTGTTCCTGTGGATTTCTGGCCAAAGTACCATCTAGGACTGTGAATGTGTGCCAGGGGATTTCAAGTTAAAATATCATGCCATTTAGGACTGATAAAGTAAGCTGCTTCAAATTTAGTTTGGACTTTGAAGATATGCCTAGGGAAATGTCATTCAGGATGTTGTATGACCCCTAGTGGAAAGATATTCAGGATGTTGAATGTTCCTCAGAACAGGCATGAGTGTCAAGAACACAGCTCATACACACAGTGCCTGAGAAAGGTTATGACTTAAAGGTCTCAGTGTAGTCTATGGGAATATCATTGATAGCCTACATATCATATGACTGGTGCAATGCACAACATTCTTAACTTTTCCTATTAATATGAGTCCAATATAACATGACCTGGAAGAGACCTGACACATGACGGAAAAGAATCATGTGCCAAATGTGCAGACAGTGACTGCACAAGAAATGGGGTTAGATTGTACCTGGATATGCCCTGCACAGGGATTCTACATGCTGTGTAGCTGATGATGATTTGGACATGCAATGTGCACTTTTCCAACATAATGCATATTTGGCACTGATGTTGTGCAACTGACACAGCCTGCCATATGTAGCCTCTTTAGTGAAAGTCCTGATGAAGCAAAACTGGACTGATCACAATGAAAACTAAAACAATGACAAATAATTTGTAATCCTATACACAAGATCTTGTATCTGAACATACTCCCAAGATAGTATTCATACCTAATGCTCAAGATATTTGTCTCACTTGTTTATCCTGTGCAATGTTTTAACCCAATGTGCCAAAATAAAAGAAGCATTACATATCACATTAACTGCACTTTCTGGAGAGAGCAGATGTGGTCAAAACCATCTACACAGTCAAACATATCAGTGCAAACAAGCAAGTTCCCCTGAAACATCTTAATTTATTGAGCCGACATGTTGTGTATAGACAATTCCGATCCAATTTTTAAATGTCCACTGTTGTCAGCCATGGTTAAGAGGCTGAATTTGCGTGATACTGCAAGGACACCAATGACTCAAAAGGCATCACACGGAATGAGGACTACTTCTTTATTCTCTTGTGTATCCATAAAGATTGTCCTCATTCTTCATCTGCCCAACTTCTAGACATACCAATTAAAGAAGAGGTGTCATGTATACATATCTGCCATATATATATCAGACTTGCATGGTAAATACCACCAGACATCAACAAATAGGGCATTAAATGCATAGAGCACACAATTAAGTCCAACTTAAACAAAGTAACTGGGTGAAAGTGTCTCCTCATAGGGCAGATCATTATCTTGTTATCTTTAATGAAGATTGTATTGTATTTTTTTTAACATTTCCCTTTCTTCAGAAGATAATCTGAGGTAAAGAAAGGTCTTGAATCATTTCTCAATAATGTGTTTTTTCGAAATATATTTATTTAGTGAAATATGTTTGGTTTGCATTAACTGCTTACATTGAATTTGTTTATTAAACTTTCATATCAGTTGTTACAGTTGTTCATAGGCAATGGAACTCACTGTGCTATAAGAAAATGTGTTAAATCAGCGACTATATATATTTGGGGCATGGTCTCAGGTTCTCGGTACAGACAAATCAGTAACTATTAAGGAAGTGGGGACACACATCCAGCACCACACATGGTTCCAGTGTTATAATATACCATGATATAGCCTGTAAAATCTTTTGTGGTTCATTTCCAGAATAGGTTTTTGGCTTGACCACTGAATTTAAAAAGTAAAACAGTAATCAAATTGGTTGTCTCTGTCATCATAGTCTGTGATGTTCTGAATTATACCAATACACATTCATCTAATGTCACTTTGTTTATAGGTTTAAGATTAAGATTATAGCTGAACAATCATGATTATTGTGATGGCAGTGACAATCACATACCCCATTGTATTGTCTCCTCAACAAGTGCATGATTCAGGATAAAAATATTCATCCAATATATCTCAGTGATATGAGCCAGGTGTTATATAGGGGAGTAATATCCATAGCTGTATAACATCCCTTCCCAGAATGCTGTCAACACATTTTGAGTGACTTGTACAATGGCATTGTAGTTACCTCCCTTAGTTCATTGTCATCTCTGTCTCCTCTGACAATATTTGCTTTCCTTTGGTAATTGCATTTTCTTGGAAATGGGCACATTTCACCATCTGATATTATGACTATACAATGAACAGGTTATTTAAATTATTTAATGTCTTAATGTCATCCACATAATAAAGCAAGACAATCATATTAGTCTCAGGACTGAAGATATGGGTGTCTCAGTTTGATATGGGGTATGACGTGAACACTGCTATATAATCCCTGCCAAGCATCTATTTAATTGTAGATTCTATAAATTGTATATTACTTAGTTTGTACAAAGCCTGTAAATTGACTCAAACATCCTCTCATGAGGTCCTAGCCAACATGTGCCAAAACTTGTACATAGACACCTGGTGAATACTTGGTTATGTTTATACTCAAGTCATTCTTGTGGTTAGCTTTCATGGAAGCCAGTTAGATGGTAACAGGTGTCAGTAAACTACTGTAACCCCAACATAAATGATACATTAATGCTACCTATTTTGAAATCTGACCATTGTTTTGGTCTGTTTGAAGCCACTGGACTGTGCAAACGAATGTGAGTACAAACAAAACCAACAAGGAATAATTACTCAAAGGTAAAATGGGTTGTGTTTTGGATCGTAAGTTAGTTTTGCTTTGGCTTTTATAGCAAATTCAATGTTAAGGATGTTCAGGATGACCAATTACACTTTTCTAGTGGTTGCCTGAGTCATCAGTTTTGTAAGATGGAAGTATATATTCTGTCAATCACACATTTTCTGTTCTAAGCTGGCAAATACTGCAAAGGTGACATAAAATAATGTATGAAATGTGTGATCGACACATTCCTACAAACCATGATTTGGTCTTAAATTTGTACAGTACCGTGGGATTCTTAGTGAAGCGGACATACAGAGCTGCGAATATGTGGTGACCTGATATGTAAACAGATGAATTAGTTCATTCTAATCAAGTATTTGCACAACTGCCATGAAAAATAAATAGAAATGTTCTGCTTATTTTGTACTGAAAACATTGATTATCAGAATGAAGTAGGAATTAGCAAATGTTCATGATTTTCAGCAAAACCATAATGAAATAACTCAGTTTCAGGAAGGATGAACTGGTTAGTTTTAAATCTTTGTTTGAAAAGGTGTCTTTAGATGTGTGAATAAGATATCTGAAAAATACTATACTGCTTCAGGTGAAATCCATTTTGTAATTTCAGCTCAGAAAGGATCACATGAAATGAAACAGAATCCTTCAGTTGTGATATGAGCGTATGGTCAATTTAGATTTCTGTTATCTATGTATTTGTTGTATGTAAATATATGTTTAATTTGTATATTTTGATGAAAAGAATTCATACAAAGTTTGTACACTGATCAAACAAAATAAAAGCTAAGTATATCAGGTCATGTGTTACTTCTTCGTTTGTTTCTTGTTAAACAAAACGTGAGCCTGTAAATATCTGAACAAATCAGTAGGTGAACCAACTCACTGAGTCTGACCACCCAGTTCACTTGGTGACATCAGCCAGCAAGTATATATAGCTTGTAGAGGACAGCCAGTGAACCAACTCACTGAGTCTGACCATCCTGTCCTTTACGTGGATTTCTAATGAAAATGCCTTTGTATTGTTTCCCTGACAAACCTTTGTAAGGCATTGTCAAATTATATTCACCACCTTCAAGACTATTGTGAGAGGATCACATGGTAGCAATACTTGATCATCACACAAAATAGTTCATATATCACACACATTGCTTCATATATCACACACACTACTTCATATATCACACACACATTGCTTCATATATCACACACACACTACTTCATATATTACACACACTCCTTCATATTTAAGAGTTATCTCACACATACTGCTTAATTTATCACACACACCCCTTGTTATAACACACACTCTCCTTCATATATCACATGCACTGCTTCATATATGACACGTAGTGCTTCATATATCATTCACTGCTTCAAAAATCACACACACTCCTTCATATACCACATGCACTGCTTCATATACCACACATACTCCTTTATATATCACACATCCCCCTTCAAATACAACACACAATGCTTCATATGTCACACACTGCTTCATACATCACACACAATGCTTCAAATATAGAATAGACTATAAATTGATTGTGATAACATATTTCTGGTAACATATATCAATCTTCTTTAAGGAAATTAAGTCATGTTTGAATGTTGAATACTTTGTAAATTTTATCAACCGCACAGCTGATAGAGGAAATATTTTCCTTCTTATTTCTTTTTTGTAAACATATTTTTATTTATGAACATAAATAACATGAATATGGATTGGCACAAGCCAAAGGCTTATGCAAGTGCCTCTCCATTAACTATAATATAATGCAATCAAAAATTTACCCAGTACAGAGGTAATGAACTGTTTCAGAAAATAAAAAGCAAAAGAAACAGTACTTATTTCCACAAAGGCATTAGATCATTACCATTCAGGAAATACGTCTACACAAGTTGCATTAAAAGGGTTCATAGTAATTGTAGGCTAGAAGAATTTGAATCTATTTGAAAGCTATTTATGAACAGAGTCAAGAATAAGTTGATTAATTCTGTCTCTTGAAGTTTGATTACCTTGAAGAACTGAATTTAAGTCAAAGCCATTAGTGTAGAAAAATTGATCTGATCTTATTGAGTCATAATAAGGGCAGGAAAAGAAGTAGTGGAGAGAGTTTTCCCATGGATACCCATGGATTTGCCTTCTTATATTAAATTCCCTCCATTTACATGCAATATATGAGGTGTGAATGTAGATTCCTATTGTAGAATGAGGGACGAGAGGGTGAATGAAAATGTTAGCCATTATTTGAGTGTAATGCTTACAATGTAATTAGAGATGGATATGTTCTTGTAAATGGTCAGTTAAATTTAGTTGCTAATTATCATTATCATTATATATTAACTAGTATTTGTAGTTTTATCCTTGTAAATTGTTCCAATTACATCAAAGAATCTTTTGTGAACAGAAAAATGTTGTTTCCCACTTAATTGAATTTCTTTGCAACTTTTGCCTAATTCTACGAAAAATGCATTCTTTTTTATGTATTGTACATGGGCCTATGGCCTACAAACCAAAATAAAAGAAAAATGTCATGCATATCACTTAGTGCTTCATGTATCACACATTATGTTATATCTCACTCATTGCTTCATGTATCACACACTTCTTTATATATCACTCAGTGCTTCATGTATCACACAATACTTTATGTATCACTCAGTGATTCATGTTTCACACAATACTTTATATATCACTTAGTGCTTCATGCATCACACATTACATTACATATCACTCAGTGCTACATGTATCACACAATACTTTATGTATCACTCAGTGATTCATGTTTCACACAATGCTTTATACATCACTCAGTGATTCATGTATCACACATTATATTATATATCACTCAGTACTGCATGTATCACACAGTTCTTTATATGTCACTCAGTGCTGCATGTATCCCACATTACTTTATATATCACTTAGTGTTTCACATATCAAACAATACTTTATATATCACTTAGTGATTCATGAATCACACAATACTTTATATATCCCTGAGTGTTTCATATATCAAAGAGCTATGTGTCTTCATTTAACTCAGTCAAGAAGAAACAATCATACATTATTGCCTTGAGCAAGGTTAACCACTGAGGTGATTGTGTTTATAAGGTTTACGATATTTGAAACTTTGACATGTAGGTGTAATAAATGGCAATTAATCTAGCTACTGACATGACAGATGTGACATGGAAAGTGATACCACTAGGAAGATGACCAGCCTCAGGCTACTTCCAGCTTCCTACACACACTCGCTACTTACCTAAGTAAACAATGTGGAGCAAGTCAGTTGTAGGAAATTGCTTAAAGCAGTGGATTAAGGACTGTTGGGTGTCAAGTTAACTAACAATGGTAACTCTTGGGCTTGACATTTAGATGACCCGACATCAGAGAGGTTATGATTATTACTGCCTTTAGAATGATGAACATGCATATGCAAGTATGGTTGTGTGCAGGTGTGTGTGCAGGTGTGTGTGTGTGTGTGTGTGCATGCATGCATGTATGTGCATGTGCATGAGAATGCATGAGTAAGTGCAGGTGTGAGTGCATGCACATATTAGTAAGGAGCATTTGAATTAAGTTAGTTATAAATGACAAGTAACAAGAAAGTTGTTTTTCTAGCCTGCACAGAATCACAATGAAGTGCCTGCTTGTTTAGAGTGTGAAGATGTGATTGTAACATTTCTCAATACAAGGACACAAGATGTATCCAGGTCCAGTGTCCAGGAAACTGAACACAGGAGCCTAACAGGTGAATGCATTCCACACAAGACTTGTTACAAAGTCAGCTGGTGCTGTTCTGTATGTTTAAGGAACACCACAGCTATTGTTCCTTATAACCTAATTTGTCCTTGGAAATGATATTGCACGAGTACATTTGTATATGACATATGTGAGGTTTAAAAGACCTTACAAATGATTTTATTGCGCACAAGTAGTACATCATTAACAAGAGAATACAAAGTGTCACAGCCAGTTTACTTTATTAAACTGATTTTAATACTTATTCACCTTACTGGTTAATCTTACAATATTCATTTACCTTACTTCACTCATTTACCTTACAACATAAAGTTTCCCTACTTTTATACATTTGTCACAAAACTGATTTACCTTATGGTAATGATTCACCTTACAAAACTGATTTACCTTATTTTACCAATTTACCTTACCATCCCAACTAACCTTAGGCTAAATAAAAAAAGTGAAATGTTTTTGGGGCATCAGTGCTTCACTTTTAGTTGTGTGGGTAACAATTTTTTATTGCCATTTTCAAAAATAATTTTGACTTGGATGCATCCCAATGATCGATTTGTCCACCATAAGAATGATTGTCTGAAAAACCAGTGTGATCGACTCTACAACTCCTTAAAGCATGCTAAACTTTCCAAACTGTATTTCTGTAAGAAAAAAATAATGTGTTCCTCCCTTGTCACTTTTTTTTCTATCAAAAATTAAAAATAAAAGTCCTACCACCCTTGTCACTTTTAAAAAATGTGCCTGAGAAACATTTAATTTACCCCACAATCCTAATTTGCTTACAATGCCTGTGTGACCTGAACAGTGACACAATGCTCAATAAACAGTTTTTTTTAAGTGTTTTCGTCAACATGGGTTTACAGGCCAGCCTGCAGTGAAACTTTTTCACCTCCTCAGGCTATGTCATACTTACTGCTGCACTACCATGACTATGTGGAACAGACATTGGATACTGAGGCATCCAATCAAGGCACAGCAGCTGATCAGCGACAACATGATGATACATCCATTGGACAGCTGAATTAGTAGATATACAAAGTATTATACAGCTACCAGTTCCTGTGCACTGAGTTACCTCCCATCTTGACATGTTCTTCACCAAGGTCATGAAAACTGTACAATCTTGTGTGTAAACCATTCTGCCATCCCATGTACTCTTACCTGTCTGTTTGTACATCTTAAAGCTAGTCTCCCCGCATCAGCATAATAAAAGTTCTGTTTTGTTCTGTTGCTAGACAGGACTGATATCTGGGAATATTCTCCCTTCCTGAAGCATGGCTGGCTGGATGTAACTTCCACAGGGGCGTGTATCGCTTTGAAACAGTGTTAGAAAGACATATATATGTATAGGCCCTCCCATATTACTCTATATGTTGTACTAGGGTAAGGTCTTTACACCTATATATCTTTCTAAAGCTGTTTCTAAGCGATAGACGCCCGTATGATGACAGTAGTAGTTCAGAAACGAGTTATGTCCCCTGTTTTACTGACAGTTTAACGCTCAGCATATTTTGATACATCTCTGAACCCCAAATATATACGAGTCATTTGCACATCAAAGCAAGTTTACGAACATCCATCAAACGTAACACTTTACAGTAGAGCAACACACTTTCGAGAAAGCTGCCGAAAAGACATACATTATATGGTGTACGGAACTTTGTCCACAAGGAACTTTCCCCATAGGAAGTTTGCTCACCACACTGTACTGCTACGCATTAGATGTAATTATTTACAGATTACCCAAGGTTACCACCATGTCAGGGTTACCACCATGTCAAGGTTACTATGTGGTCTTGATATTGTGGGTGGTTGCCTTCATGCTTTCTAACAAAGTACTTGGTGGCTCTACTTGTGGATATGTAAATTACCCATATGTCTCTATTTCACAATGCATCGTACAATTAGTAGTATTATACAGTGTCACAAAGACAACTGTGGGTGCCTATAGGAATTGTCCATACCTACTCTGATATCAAATATCGTGATTTGGTCAATGGCTGTTATCGGCCCGTTCAATTGGGACATCCCCTCCCAAAACTACCGAACTGGTATCACTGGATGACTTTCTACTCGACTCGTAAAACCTTCCAAGTTAACAGACAAAAACTGATATTTGACATTCTTCGGCCACTGGAAGTATACAGGACCCTTTTCTGGGGTAATATAAGGCTGTTATTATGAAAACTGTTTAAAACAAGTGGATTCAAAACAACTATGAACTTGACTATCAACACCCGACAAGAAAGGGTCTGAAGTATGTTAACTGTTTTTTGAGGTTACGAATTTCAATAAATGACATTTATCACTGCAAAACGTATGTTAATCTGTTCATGTTGCATAACGTAAGAGACCTTTCAGGAGAAGAGCACACAAATCTGAGGCTAGGATCACATTTAGTAGGTACCATCTTTGACATACTGCCCCTTGATATCAAAATATGCATTATTCTGTTCTCTATTACTATGTGTGTTTCGCAAGTTGTACCGTGAACGTGTTGTGTACTGAAGGTTCTGTGTGACCGTGTTGTGTACTGAAGGTTCTGTGTGACCGTGACATGTTATTAATAAATTATCAAGCAATGTGAAAACCTTTACCGACACTCTTCAAAAAAAAAAAAAAATAAATAAAAAAAAAAAAAAGAGAGAGAGAGAGAGAGAGAGAGAGAAAGGAAACGCAAAATGAAAATAAAAAATGATACTTACAATTCTGTACACATAAGTAAACTCTGGAATGTTTTAGAAGATAATGCTTTTCCAAAACTGATTTTATCAATCCGGATTGTCGTGATGTGCGTGGATGTCATGCAGCTCGAATATCAGGCACAATGGTTGTTTCTCACGTGCAAAACATATGTGCAGCATGTGATTATTAAAGACCCGAATGAATCTCACAATTTCATCCACGATCTTTGCAAGTATTGTACACGAAAATACTGCCGATCGAAATCAGTCAGTTGGGCAATTGCAAGCTGGCGAATCAAAGAGTGAGGTGGCAAGGATCTTCCCAGCACAATGACGCGATTGTGGGATCGATTTCGCCAAGGAAACTCGACAAATGACCGTCCAAGATCAGGAAGACCTACAGTCAGCACACCTGCCCAAGATCGGTACATCCGGGTAACCCACCTACGTGACTGCCATCGTACCGCACGGGGCAGCACAAGAACAGTTTGCATCCCGAAGAGCGTCCGATCAGACAATCAGGTACCGTCTCCGAGAACGTCCAAACGTTGTCCCTCCTTGACACGACTACATCGACATCGACGAGTGAGATGATGTAAGACGGTGCTGCCATGGAACCTGGCATACTGGAGGCGCATGTGGTTTAGCGATGAATTCCGTTATCTCCTCAGGCGACGTTTTACACCTAATTGCTGCAGACAGGTGGACAGATGCGTCTGGGAGAGTGTTATGGTGTGGGGAGCGATCTCGCACATCCGCAGATCGGAACTTGTGCTTGTGTAGATTCTCCGTCCGCATGTCCGTCACCTTGCTGACCGTCAACGGCAGCTCTTCCAACAGGACAACGCCAGGCCCCACACAGTACGTGCCACCGTGGACTACCTGGGCAATAACAACATCAGTATCCTCCCCTGGCCCTCCAGATCCCATGATATAAACCCAATCGAACACCTTTGGGATTAGATCGATAGACGGGAACATCGACGTCGTAATCTACCATAGAATCTTCAACAGTTGTTCCACATGCTGCAGGAGGAATGGAGAAGGATTCCACAACAGAACATCCAACGACTGATTCGATCTGTACCCAGGAGGTGTCGGACAGTGGTAGCTGCTGGAGGTGGTCATACGAGGAACTGACTTCAACACCACCTGGTGGATAGCAGTAATGACTGTGATGACTGTTATTCTCATGACATATGGACAAGATAGCAATGTATTGCTCCACCCACATAGCAGAATTTTATTCATGTATCTTTGTTTTCCGCTGATCTACACATCCTGGAATAACACCAAATTTTCATTGTTATTTTGGTTTTGCGTTTCTTTTTTTGAAGAGTGTATTTTGTTAAGTAGTGGGTGAGTGAGTTTAATTTTACGCCGCACTCGGCAATATTCCAGCTATACATCCGCGGTCTGTAAATAATCGAGTACTGACCAGACAGTCCAGTCATCAACAACATGAACATTGATCTGCGCAGTAGGGAATCGATGACATGTGTCAACCAAGTCGGCGAGCTTGACCGCCCGATCCCTGTTAGTCACCTCTTACGACAAGCATAGTCCCCATTTATGTTTTCTTCAGATGAAGAACAGTCAGTCGAATGAGACAGGTAAATTGAGACGCTGGTCTACGTTCATCCGATAAAATTCTGCAAATACATACACTTATTTCCTTACACGTGTGTCATCGTATATCTTGATTAATGTAGTTTAGTATCGATTTATGTGTCGATCTGCACAGACGAGCATTCAACCATCATAGCACGGCCATTCCTGGGAACAAGTGACTGGTGAACACAACTGCTAATCTATGAGTTCTCTTAAAATTGAGGATACGTTGTTGATTTGATGGTTGATCGATGGTTTGTGTGGTACAGACTCGTTTATTTACATGAATTTGTAATTTAACTATGTCCGATTGTAAAGTCAATTTCATGTCATAATGTTTTCATCGACCCCACGCAACGAATCCCCAAATATCCTAATGGTAGTGTATCAGTGTTTCAATGATTGCATTGGGTGACATGTTTGAACATAAATCATCATTTTCTATCGACCATTTCGAAAGTCTGTATTCGTTCACCTGCTACGTGTTTCATACCAAACGTGATATATAAGGCGGATGCATGCATACTACCCAAGTTGCTGCATCAGCAGTTCTGGGAGTAGTGTTACATTGGTGCCCGGTGTCAATACAATGTGCAACATCTGGAGCAGACTGATGCTGATAACCCAACATGAGAGTTGTACTCTGCGTGTAGATCTTCAGCTGTCAGCTGTATTCAAACAAAAAATGCAGCACCTACCAAGGGATTATGTTTTCAATAGCGCTACGTCAGCAGTTTCAACGGGGTCTTACATGTCATGGCATATTTGCTGTATCATGATCCGTGGTAGTTTTTGTTGTTGTTGTTGTTTCGGTTATATTTGATAAGGTTTACATGTTCATTTTTCATCTATAGCTTTGGCCGTGGGATAGCCTTGTGGTTAAAGCGTTAGACCCGGGTTCGATTCCTCATGTGTATGCCAATTTCTGGTATCCCCCGTCGTGATATTGCTGGAATAGTGTTGAAAGTGGCCTAAAACCATGCTCACATGCTCACATGCTCACTCACTCACTCACTCACTCACTCAGGGTTCGCGCATTGTGTGGTGTTTGAAACAAGAACTGTTACAGTCATCACCTGTCACTGTGTTGAAGCTGTGGACGTATTTCATGCAAGTCTTGTATCTGAAATGACATGATGGCCTGGGTAAGACTTGTAAGTGCCACATGCATATGCAAGTGAGTATAAAGAAGCCTTTTTCCTGTTATGTCGGTGCTGGTTCTTCGTGGCAACATTAAACATTAACCAACATGTTTCTTCATGACAACAGTAAACATGAACCAGCATGTTTCTTCATGACAACAGTGAACATGAACCAGCATAATAAATTTCTTCCTGGCAACAGTGAACATGAACCAGCTTGTTCCTTCATGACAACAGTAAACATGAACCAGCATGTTTCTTCACGACAACAGTGAACATGAACCAGCATGTTTCTTCACGACAACAGTGAACATGAACCAGCATGTTTCTTCATGACAACAGTAAACATGAACCAGCATGTTTCTTCACGACAACAGTGAACATGAACCAGCATGTTTCTTCATGACAACATTGAACATGAACCAGCATGTTTCTTCATGACAACAGTAAACATGAACCAGCATGTTTCTTCATGACAACAGTGAACATGAACCAGCATGTTTCTTCATGACAACAGTAAACATGAACCAGCATGTTTCTTCACGACAACAGTGAACATGAACCAGCATGTTTCTTCACGACAACAGTGAACATGAACCAGCATGTTTCTTCATGACAACAGTAAACATGAACCAGCATGTTTCTTCACGACAACAGTGAACATGAACCAGCATGTTTCTTCACGACAACAGTGAACATGAACCAGCATGTTTCTTCATGACAACAGTGAACATGAACCAGCATGTTTCTTCATGACAACAGTAAACATGAACCAGCATGTTTCTTCATGACAACAGTAAACATGAACCAGCATGTTTCTTCATGACAACAGTGAACATGAACCAGCATGTTTCTTCATGACAACAGTAAACATGAACCAGCATGTTTCTTCACGACAACAGTGAACATGAACCAGCATGTTTCTTCATGACAACAGTGAACATGAACCAGCATGTTTCTTCATGACAACAGTGAACATGAACCAGCATGTTTCTTCATGACAACAGTAAACATGAACCAGCATGTTTCTTCACGACAACAGTGAACATGAACCAGCATGTTTCTTCATGGCAACAGTAAACATGAACCAGCATGTTTCTTCATGACAACAGTAAACATGAACCAGCATGTTTCTTCATGACAACAGTGAACATGAACCAGCATGTTTCTTCATGACAACAGTAAACATGAACCAGCATGTTTCTTCATGACAACAGTAAACATGAATCAGCATGTTTCTTCACGACAACAGTGAACATGAACCAGCATGTTTCTTCATGACAACAGTGAACATGAACCAGCATGTTTCTTCATGACAACAGTGAACATGAACCAGCATGTTTCTTCATGACAACAGTAAACATGAACCAGCATGTTTCTTCACGACAACAGTAAACATGAATCAGCATGTTTCTTCATGACAACAGTAAACATGAATCAGCATGTTTCTTCATGACAACAGTAAACATGAATCAGCATGTTTCTTCATGACAACAGTAAACATGAACCAGCATGTTTCTTCACGACAACAGTGAACATGAACCAGCATAATAAATTTCTTCCTGGCAACAGTAAACATGAACCAGCTTGTTCCTTCATGACAACAGTAAACATGAACCAGCATGTTTCTTCATGGCAACAGTAAACATGAACCAGCATATTTCTTCATGACAACAGTGAACATGAATCAGCATGTTTCTTCACGACAACAGTAAACATGAATCAGCATGTTTCTTCACGACAACAGTGAACATGATCCAGCATAATAATTTCTTCATGACAACAGTAAACATGAACCAGCATGTTTCTTCATGGCAACAGTAAACATGAATCAGCATGTTTCTTCATGACAACAGTAAACATGAATCAGCATGTTTCTTCATGACAACAGTAAACATGAACCAGCATGTTTCTTCACGACAACAGTGAACATGATCCAGCATAATAATTTCTTCATGACAACAGTAAACATGAACCAGCATGTTTCTTCATGGCAACAGTAAACATGAACCAGCATATTTCTTCATGACAACAGTGAACATGAATCAGCATATTTCTTCACGACAACAGTAAACATGAATCAGCATGTTTCTTCACGACAACAGTGAACATGATCCAGCATAATAATTTCTTCATGACAACAGTAAACATGAACCAGCATGTTTCTTCATGGCAACAGTAAACATGAACCAGCATATTTCTTCATGACAACAGTGAACATGAATCAGCATGTTTCTTCACGACAACAGTGAACATGAACCAGCATAATAAATTTCTTCCTGGCAACAGTGAACATGAACCAGCTTGTTCCTTCATGACAACAGTGAACATGAACCAGCATAATAAATTTCTTCCTGGCAACAGTAAACATGAACCAGCTTGTTCCTTCATGACAACAGTAAACATGAATCAGCATGTTTCTTCACGACAACAGTAAACATGAACCAGGATATTTCTTCATGACAACAGTGAACATGAACCAGCATGTTTCTTCATGACAACAGTAAACATGAACCAGCATGTTTCTTCATGACAACAGTGAACATGAACCAGCATAATAAATTTCTTCCTGGCAACAGTAAACATGAACCAGCTTGTTCCTTCATGACAACAGTAAACATGAACCAGCATGTTTCTTCATGGCAACAGTAAACATGAACCAGCATATTTCTTCATGACAACAGTGAACATGAACCAGCATAATAAATTTCTTCCTGGCAACAGTAAACATGAACC
Organism: Haliotis asinina; assembly: GCF_037392515.1. NCBI lineage: Eukaryota > Metazoa > Mollusca > Gastropoda > Lepetellida > Haliotidae > Haliotis > Haliotis asinina. The sequence continues at coordinate 81,860,831 of NC_090282.1, forward strand.
AGCTTGTTCCTTCATGACAACAGTAAACATGAACCAGCATGTTTCTTCATGGCAACAGTAAACATGAACCAGCATATTTCTTCATGACAACAGTAAACATGAACCAGCATGTTTCTTCATGACAACAGTGAACATGAACCAGCATAATAAATTTCTTCCTGGCAACAGTAAACATGAACCAGCTTGTTCCTTCATGACAACAGTAAACATGAACCAGCATGTTTCTTCACGACAACAGTGAACAAGAACCAGCATAATAAATTTCTTCCTGGCAACAGTAAACATGAACCAGCTTGTTCCTTCATGACAACTGTATGTGGTCCTCACAGTGATTGTGACTGTTTTTCAATAAGATGCATTTTAGTCTTCTATGGCATGTATGCAGTAAGAACCAGATGGTGAAGCTGTCTTTGCAGAGTTGGAGCCCTTGGGCGTAAAAGGATCCACTGGTCGTGGATATCTGGGACGTGGTCCTAATTAGTTTTGCAGATGGGAATGTCTACGAGATTCAGATCGTTCAAGCTGTCCCCAAATATGATTCAGACGATCTAAAATACCGATCAAGTTTAATTTACATCGCATACCCTCATATGGGCCCTGCAGATAACTTGCTGAGTCATGCGGAAAACACAACGGTATTTTAATGGTAAAAGTTAAATCGACCGAAACCACACTAGTGTATTTCCTAGTAGATGGAGAAATCCACTGTGAGATTAGCAATGTTTCAACGCCTGGAGGGGTAGCACATCCAGGTGGTCGGGTACTTAATGTGGTCACCTAACTTACACTACAGGAACATCCACATCTATAAATGTGGATACCTAGACTGACTGGACTCAATATACACCCAGGTGTACCAGATATAGCATTTCGTCAACTGTGTATGTCCATTAACCGAACGCCATCACAGTAAACTTAAATATGGATGTGTCATTCGATGAGAGGGGAAAGAGTACATTGGCTAGACTTACTTGATCTTCTCTGCTGACTTACCTCCCCTGCTTTCGTTTAATCTCTAAGCCGTTACTGTTATTCACGATCATTATTCATGTACGACATACTTCTGTACGACTCATACCAACTTCACAGTGTCGGTCTGTAAATAATAGTCTGAACCGGTCCGGAGAGCATGGTGATTGTGTGGCTACCATGCGTACTCGTCCCCGAAAGTGTAGACCATTTCTCATGCTGTTAACCAGTGGTTCAATAGTCTTCAGTGGGATTGTTTACATAGCGTCGTGATAAAACTAGAATATTGCTACATGTATATGCTTTCCTAAAATCCGTAATACATGTGTGTATAATTAGCTGAAAACATGTGTTATTGAGAATCGTGCTGGTTCATATGTCAGTCCAGTCTATATTTATTACACAGTTTAACCTGTCTCCGTTATTGTTATTTGTGGTAACATCCCAAGGACTGTGCTGTAGTCTGTTTGGTGTATGGTGGAGTGCCCCAGATGTGAGGGAGATAGTGTGATCGATGTAACCTGATAGACTACAGGGGCCAGATGGTCTGTAGGATCTGCTGACATCAGCACAACTCAAAGCATATTTACACGACCTCGTGGTTTTCAAACATTTACCTTATATAATACTTGATATAACGTTGGCCTATGTCCGCAATTTTCTCCAAAGTGACAATTAAGATTCAGTTTCATGGTCGATCCAATCAAATATTTTCAGTTGGCGTGGATCGTCATTTTAGAACGCTAGCTGATGAATATACTCCATTTACGTGACTAAATGTATGATTTATCTCGACTCCACTGTCAGGTATATTTACAAAGATTTAGCCTTTTGTGTGAGTATTATCTGAACAATTCAAAGAGCTCCTAAAGTTGCCGAAGTAAGATGTGAATCTCAATTTTCTATACATACTTAGTTACATGATCTCCCAAGCAGTTAGATTTTGCTTCCTCTTCCACATTTCCGATTAGTATTCAGATGTAAAATGCATACTATATTTCATCAACGTATACATATAAAGCTAACTGACAGTGTGTGTTTTCGCTACAAACGAAGTCAATGCCACAAATCACATGTATCGTTATGAAGACCCAATGTCTGAAATTACATATCGTTCGGAAACTCCTTTCTCCAGATGATTTTGACGAAATACATCTTGCAGCTTAGAGACATTCACTGTTGCATATGTAGATGCTCAAGCCATCGGATCAGCTACTTTCAGTCGACGCGCTCACTTTAAGTCTAAGACGTCCCCTGGCAATTATCATTCAAATGTCGAACCGACAGCTCAATTTGCCATCACTGGCGTATCGGATTTCTTTCACGTGTGATGTCAGAAAATGATAAACACTATAAAAAAAGAAAGCCTTGTCCAGAATACAACTGCCCTCTCATTAACCCGGATGGTGTCCTTCGCGATAAAATCTCTATGACAAACACATTGCCGGATTGAGGACGATATGTGAAAATCTATACCTCTCATCACATATACATTACGGTAATCGTTGGAAATGTGGGGTCTCCAGACTAACAAGGTTTGGTTGTGAGCATAAACCTCTACAAACAGGACGCGGCGTTGTAACATGGTGTAGCTATAACAACATGACTCATATGTCTACACTGATACCTTCTCTACATGTGTACCCTTCTCCTCAAACACCTACAGTTGTCAATAAATATACTGGACAAAATAAGTTAGGGATATTGGTATTTTTATTATTGATGTTTTACCAGAGTGTCAATGAGCAAAACGAATATTATTCATCATTTCAAAGTTTACATATATTCCGAACTATTTTTGTCCGGTATGTCTCTATGGAATAACTGCCCAATAAACAACCGGAGGATACCGAGTTCAACGCTGGTCGATATCGTCTAAAGCAGGTCACCGTTACACGATAAACACAATGTAGAACAGCTATTATTGGCCAACAAAAGAGACTGTCTCATACTGTTATGAAAAATGTATGAATATTCAACAAATTTTGGAACGCGATGCACAGTGGTGTGAATTACGGAAGAGGTTATTCCCTCAAGCGAGAGAACGTAGCTTTTCTCCGCTTTAAGCAATATTCACGTAATATCGAGGGCACCAAAATTGGCCATCTCATATTGTTCCCAAGTGCTTTAATCGCCCAAAGACCTCGTTGCGTCGTCAAGTGGACTGGTACTGTGTTCGACTCTTGACTCAAACCATACAATCCATGCTCTGTCAGCACCTCTCCGTGGGTTTCATCCTAGGCCCTAGGCTGCACTGGATCCAGTCAACTCACTAACTACTAAACAGACGAGTAGGATGTATCAAACTCAGGTATACCACAGATGGATGCTTGCGAGTTCGAAACTCCATTCGAAGCTGTTTTCAAACTGTACTCCCACACACAAAGTTCAAACAGCAGTGAGGGGGATATGAAATTGATGTTTGTGTGATTGCTTTTACACTATGTAAAACCTGGTTGCAAGTAAGTAGACTAATTTACGCGGTCAGTTTGGCAAATCATCTGAGAAAGTATGCCCAAGTCATTCTTTCAGTTACTGGGCCTAGATTTTCGAAGCTCTCTTAGCGCTAAGATAGTCGTACGTTAAGGTTAATGTATGGCACTTACGACTACCTTAGCACTAAGAGAGTTTCGAAAATCTAGGCCCTGAGGACTAACTTACAGCTGAGGTCACATTTGGAAATCAAAGCGATGATTAGAGGACTTCAGTTGTAGTTGTTGTTGTACTTGTACCGAACATGGGATGCAGCAGTAGTACTGGTGTTTGGCTGTACATAGTTCCCGTACAAAGGTTTTGATGCCGGTCCTCTGGGTGCAGAATATTATACTCTCGTGAGTTTTGATACCGGCTCATAGGGTGCGGAAACACCACTTCTCGTGCGTTTCGATACCGCCCCTTGGTATGCAGACGACCCAGTCCTTTTGAGTTTTGATACCGGCCCTCTGGGTGCAGAATCACCAGTTCTCGTGAGTTTTGAGACCGACCCTTGGGGTGCAGAATCACCAGTTCTCCTGAGTTTTGAGACCGACATTTGGGTGCAGCAGTGGCAGTACACGTGTGAGCTGTTTTGAAATATTCATCAAACCTTTGAAATACTATTTTGAAAATCTCTTCATGTTTGATGATTTTTTGTTTGCACTTTTTGCTTTCCGAACTTGGAAGTGTGAACAAAATGAGTAAAACAGAAAACTACAGTTTGTAATAAGTTGTCTTTGGTTGGGTACTTCTGAGTAAAGGTAAATGAGGTTTATAAAGACCGTTGTAAGAAATGGAAATAACCTTATGGCGTCTACTCCCTCAACGCTCCAAATTTGAGTCGAAACATTATTTTCTAAGATGAAGTGTCTAAAGGCTATTTTGAATCGTGCTCTGAACTGGAGTTAAAAGTAAATGTTTTAAAAACGTAACCACGAAAGAGTATTCTATTCTTGATGGATTTACTATTGATGACGTCAGATATTTTCAGACAGACAAGTTTAATCAGTGTTCGAGACCACCGACTCGCAACACAAAGGTGTACAGAATACATGTCATGCATGCAAAGCCAGGTGTGATCACCTGCACAGTTTGTAATTTAATCGTTACTGGGGCAACGAGGTTTTGATACTGATAGAATGAGCCCATTGAATGAAAGGGTTCTTGTGTAATAATTGGCCATCAGAGATATAAACTTTTACACATACGTGTAGATATCAACGTGCAAAAGAATATGGGAACGTGTGAAAGTACATGTGTACCTTTATTCATTTTTAGAATTTCACCCATAGTGCAATAAATACCTCGTAAAGAAACCTGGAAAAGAATAAAGGAACATTGGTACTTTCATCTGCTCCATTATTCGTTTCCATGAGTAAAATGTATATTTTCAAAAGAAAACCAAACATACGACAACATCAGTTTAGAGGTGTTTTCACCCAGGTTAAATCCCAAAGTGAATATACCGTATTTTGTGTTGCAGTCTTTACTTACGTCGAAGAATAAGGACACGGGTCACAACTATACTCGTATTCATAGGTTAGAAATTTTACCGAAAATATTCAAAACGCTCTAATCACACAATGCATCCATGCCTCTTTGCACTTAAAGGTCACATGCAACCAAAAAATCAAACATAAGTAAAACACAGTTATCACTTGTTCATGATATATTAGTGAATCGTTTGAACTCCGATTTCGCTGGCTTTTCTTCATCGCGTTTTTTTTTAACTTTATAGGTTGAATTGACATTTTTGTTGAGTTGTTTCGGAAAGTGCATACCAAAAGGTATGGGAATATGAGACGTTGTGTTTTACGTTGCATGTGACCTTCCAAGAAATGGATTCTCGGTGTACGTGTGGGGGGTTTAATGGTAATTTATGAAACTTCTTTTGTCACGTTTTACACATGCATTGGTGGTGAGTGAATAAGTGTGCTTGCCGTGCCCCGTCCTTCACTGCGACCTATCAATGATCACTGGATCTATGCATGTACATCATATTCAACTCACATGATCCGGGTTGGTGTGATGGCATAGCTCTGCGATAAGACGACAAAGCAACCAGAGCTGAGCACATACAAACTGTGTGCGATAAGACCAAGCATATGTTTATGGACACCGTCATGCACTGCACCACATACTTCCAGTTACGAAACTACGAAAATGAGAGTGTGGCTGGAACAATATCTAGTTGTATAACCACAGACTGTTCCAACTTCATTCCCTTTCACAAAACAGAGCATTCTTTATCCACTAAAACCAACAGCAACTGAACAGCGCTTAAATCTTCATAAACAAGTCTTCTCGTCTCCAGCTTTTTCTGACGGTACTAGGCTGTGTAGCCGAGTGCTGAAAACGTTCGCTGGTCACGCCTAAGACCCTTGTTCGAAGACTCAAGGGTACAGTGTGTGTCCCCATGGCTTGAATACTGCTAAAATAGGTGTCAAACTAAACTCATCCAGCCACTCTTCTTGAACTGCAGATCAGTCAATAGCCACTTTAACCACCCGACCACCATCGTACCCACGAAGATCATGGTTGGAACTGGTCTTCGGATCGGTTTAACAGACTCGCTGACAGACAGACAGACATACAGATAATTTATTGGACCCTCACTGCAACATCCTAATAATGTACAAGGGAATAGTAAAACGTTGAGCCAGTCATTATAGACTTATGAGAGACTATATAACATATAAAATGCTAGAACTAAAAGAAGGTATATGGTATATAATATATATTTACCATACAGAGTCAAGAGTATAAAATGGCATGTCGTCGCCGTAAGATAAGAAAGCAGGAGAGAACGGCACCAACCCATGTCACCACTAACAGCGTTGTTTGGGCAATATTTACCTAGACCCATAAAAAACTCATTGCATGATTTTGTACAGCACCTACACATTAAATTGTATAAATAAACCATATCGATACACCGTAATTAATGGTGGACCAAACAACAGAACAACTTAAAATATTTTTGATATGGCATACCACCTAACACATTATACTAGTAATTAACAACCTATGTGCCCGACTAGCGGGATTAGCTACAGACTTGTCCATGTGTCAGAAATCTAAACGCACTGTAAAAGTAAACCTGAATGGTTATAACAACCTGTTATCTCCAACACTCATGTCGCCGTACCTCAGTTGCCTAGAACGATGCTTATGATGTTGATCACTGGATTGTCTGGTCCAGACACTGTTTACAAACCGCTGTCATATAACTGGAATCGCTGAGTGCGGCGTAAAACTAAACTCACTCACTCACCGACCACCATCAACTATCATGCAGATACAATTCATTGTGAGATTGTGTTATGATTTTGGGACATCCTGTGATGACGGGTAACGAGGCCAACATGTGATCATGATCACACCATTTAAATAGTATTAGTTACGGGAGCGTCTCAAATACTTAGCTTTGTTGGAAGGCTAATTTAAGAGTACATATTGATTATGCGTAAAAGTTCACATACTGCATATATGTATTGAAATAATATGTTTATAAGGAACGTTGAACCATACATGGCATAGCGGTCATACGTATACATATGTATTACGTGACAGTTCAACTAGTTCGGTATCAGCCTGGTCGATAACTGATTACACGGCAAAGGTTACGTAATGCTACACTTCTGACATTACACTGGTCACACGGCAACACTCACACGCGCTCGGGAAAGTTCGGGATTAACCAAGGTCAAACAGAAAGAACACACATACAATGTATTTAGATCTTGTCAAATGATATAGTTTCTACCATGTGAAGATTATTTATTTTCATCGTAATCTTGACACTATGTAGCAGAAACACGAAAACCAAGATTACGATAAAAAACCAACAACAAAAACCCCCAAGTTTTACAGGACAGAAACAGTGTCGTTTAACATAAAGCGAAAATGTGTGAATATGTGTTCGTGCGTGCGTTCTAATCGATATGTTCGTCATCCTACAGGGTGCCTCAAAAACACAGAGATGGTCACACAGTGCCTTTGGAAAGTGGTCACATGCAACATGCTATACTTGGGATTACGTTTTCTTATAATAAGGCGGGTTGAGACCATTCCGGCTGGTTAAAGTTGACAATTAGTAGGTTAAGCATACAGCTTCCAGTAAATAACGGGTAGGTTTTTTTAAGTCTTAAACGGCATTTACAAATGATATCCATAACGGAGAGAATATGTGGTCGTCAGCTTCATTAATGTGTGAAACACGTTATTACCATCCATGAAGGTGTAAGAATATACTCTGTGACGTATAGTGGTCGTTGTTGTAAAGACGTTGTTGTTATAAAGACGTTGTTTTATAACGTCATTACGTATGAAGGGTTTTCATGTCGTTACACATAGTACGTTGGTGATGCATACGGCATCTACATATCCTTGAAAACCTTAGCCAGTAACTATATGCTTGCAAGTTTTAATCTCGGTATAAACATCTAGTTAGTGCATTTCTAATCGATTATGATAATATTCGATATACAATTTATGTATCAAAACGACAAATCTAACGAGGAAACAAGGCGTGCATGAGAAACATCAGCGGGTGGTAGCGTGACAACAGTCTAAAGATAATGCTGTAATGAAGTGAGACAAGTGCGTTTGTTCAGAGTAATTACTGAAGTGAACTGTGAGGCTACCGCGCGGCATTGAAACAAGTGCCCCTGTTCCGGTATATGCGTTTGCCGCTGTGGGATGTAGCAGACGCGCGCTGGTTGACGTCGAAACATTCGTCATTTATATCTTAACAGCGCAGGCCGACTGTCGAGGAAGTGTCGTCACGGACCATCCTACCATTAATGTACCGTCAAATATAGGCAGGAGTTGCTTTTGTTTTGAAGCCAGAATAGTTAAATTACTTTGTTTGTGGATTTAAATGCACCAATATATTGAAAATAAAGTCCTTTACTCAATACTCTGTCTCACAGTCCCTGAACCACATTATTTCCCCACTTCCAAGTCCTTTCTGCAATGCTAAAGCTTCAAATTAAATAAGTCTAGATTTCCTCAGGTTCAGGTCTGAATCTCTGTTCTCCGTGGGGCTCCTTGTCAGTTTATATGTGTTAGTTTGTTAGTTTGTTACTATCAAAATATATATATACACAGTGACTAAGCATCTGTCTATTTGCCCAATTACATTTGCAACCAATGAAAAACGGTATTATTATGATATTGGAGTTCATATACATGTATTTTTCTTTATCAGGTGGGTGAACGGCTTGTCAACAAACCGTACATACCCCATCTTCGTCGTGAATCCACCAACGATGAGGTTCATTTGAAGTCATTCTGTACATGAGGGTGATCGTGCTGTGTTAGTTTCTGCCCTCACCAGTCATGTCAAAACAAGTTGATTTGTAACATACGAGTATTTAGCAAGAAGCGTTCACCCATGCGGAAAAACACCTAAATAGAGACACAAACCACTATTCAGTGTGATGTGCTGTGAAATATGTCTATCACCATTCTGGCACCACGAAGTAAGACTGTTGAAATATACGCCATCCTTTGAGGTCATATCACTCATATCAGCCTACATATTAACCTTGTATATTGCCATGGGCGAACACTTGTCTTCAGAGGATAAGTCTTTTTCGGGCGCTTTTCTGAGCGAATGATTCAGCCCGTATATAAACGGGGCCAAACAAACTAATGATGGATTAGTCGCTGTCGGGTACAATGGCACATACAATCAATCTCTAGACTTATACTTTCATAACTTTAACCCCCTGGATGCCGAGTTTTTTTTCAGGCGCACATTTTCATAAGGTTTGAAAAGTGAACGTTGTGCGAGATTTGCGCTCGCGTGGTCCTGGATTTGCGTACGGCTATGAAATTGCACAGACATGTAGAATATTTAATTTCCTATCCGTTGGTATAAATATAATTGCGACTACCTCAGGGGTTTGAGAAATAGACACTGCTAAAAGTTGTTCAAAACTTTTGTGTGTGTTCAAAAACAGTAAATTTCTCATTTTTTTATCGTACACCAATAAAAGCATTCTGCTACGATTTTTTTAATTTGGCATCTTTACCCAAAGTGTGAGCGAAGAAAATACAGCTTGATATCTGAACGACATAAGTGTATATGAAATGGATGTATGTGCCAATGCATAACGTCCTACTCACAAAATCAAAAATGACCTGCAATAAATGTCAAAAATCGATTTTCTACTATGACGTCAAACGTCGACAGAGAGGTCATGCACGTATAAAGGTAAGGGGGCATAACTCAGCTATGGTTTACATTAGGTCAATGTAACTCCGATCACATGGAGAGAATTTGCTGTGGATATGGACAGTATATTTTCGTTATGTTTTGTTCACAGTGAACCAAACTATTCCAATACAAATTTTCCCAATGTGAGAGGATACCTTTTGGTAGTTTCACAATTTGTAAGAAAAGATGCAAGTGTACTACATAAAAAAGCAGGCAATAGCGATTTGGATGTCCCTATCCGATACATATTTTAGTTCTTAGATTCCCATATTCTCCTGTTTGTGTATATGTATTTTTATTAATTTTCCATCATTATTAACGGAGTAACAGCCACATATTCAAACGTAATGAAATAACTGAAGATAATGCGACATTTTAGTTGACGTCACGGCATGTTTTGTGCATTTTGTGACGTCGGAAAAAGACTACCCTGGTTGCTGATTATTATATATCTAACCTAATTTCTACTCAATGTGTAAAAGATCTCGGCTTCTGTGTCAGAATTCAACACTTTTTAGCCAAAATATGAAATGAATGGTTTTATCACTGAAATAGTGTCCTGATTATATCAACAATTACACGGTTTTACTACATATCTTATTGTGAGCAACACGCGCACCTGTCTAGCATCAATTTAACGTAAATGAAAATTTCACAACACCTGAATATTCATTGAGTATTCATTTAGGAAAAAGACTTTTCTTCTCATGATTATGAAATCAATTCCCTTCATAAGTATGCAATGAAAAGTACAAAGAGACCGCTTTTTCAGTAAAGAAGTATTAGAAAATGGACGTAAGGCTTGTCCAAATTAAGACTTGACCTGATTTATATATTTTTAACAATTTCCGAGTTTGAGTTAGACATTCTGCCATCAGATATATTTTAATCGCATTTGAATTGACTTTATTATCGAAAAACAATGATAATGAATCATGAAACGTTTTGACAAACTCGCACCTGGTCAATTAATATTCACATTAGTTTTGTCTATAAAAACGACACAAACCAATACAATGAACAAGACAATTCCTTTAAATAGTAGTATGTGTGGCCCTACATTTGATAAAATGTACAAATCATTTTCATTAATATTATCCGTTTTACTTATAAGTTGGAAGTAAATCGCTGTTTATTAACCTGTTCATATGAAACTGCAATATTTGTCCCAACGTATTGAATATTGCACATGACGGGAACTAAAGCATATGTTGCAGTAATGGCTACGTGTGATCTTCCAACACTTGTGTAGAGGCTTAAAATGTGGTGTAATACACTTACTGAGTCAATTTCCCATGTAAATATTATTCAAACAATCCAAAGCTTTCAAAGAATAAAAACGGATACCTTATATCCACACATGATATGGTGTTGAACATGGATATATGTAGATACTGAAATCAATTTCATGAAAAAATATCTGAACGATGCGCAAAATATACATCACAATACTAAAAGTGCAATCGGAATGGTATGGGCATTGTGTTTACTCTTGTTCAACCGACCTTCACCTCAAAGAAATTGCCTAATATGTGCAACAATGTTGACGTGTGACATCACTACCGATGACCGATTTCTTTCAAAATGGCGGCTTCGCTGAGAAGGGTACACAGGATTTTGCGACGACTTTTTGCTTGATTCAGGGATCTTTTGTATATAAATGTGAGATGTAAGTAATCAGAATAATTCTGACTATCTGTGTATTGTTATATGTTCTTATCGTTTACATTGTAAATGACGGAAGAAGCCAGAAATGCCGATAAGTACTGTTGTCGTTCTGCGTGATTTTGCGTCAGTCATGGCGTCACGCTGCACTAAAAGTTTGACAGTTTCTTATGAATTACCAAATTATTTCATTGTTTCTATTTTCAATTTGCTATTTTTTTGCCACGATACTCTTCCCCTGAATATACTAAGCGTATTGAGCCATTGTAAGCAATGATTAGAGAGCTGGATGTTGGAAAATTTCCGAAAATGCTACGCAGTGTAAAATTGGAATTTTTCTTTGTTTACATTTCAGTCAAGCGCTGTCTTTCGAGCACAGCGTTCGTTTTCAAACAAAGCATATTTCGTTTCGTTTTGTCTAGACAGTTGGTACTGGTGACAAAGACCATTTGTAATTTGATTCTAAGATGCATGGGGAGTTCAGTGATACATTTGTCGTAGCTAACTATGAAGTATACATGATATAATAGGCTTCTCAATACCGGCCTTCTCGAAACGTGATTTTGTAAACACTATCCAATATGGCGGAAAGCGCACTTCGGCGTTCGTGTAAGTGTATTTTCGAAAACATCCCAACCGATTCTGGGTACATCGGTGACGTTTCAGAATTATCATTCCTGGTTACATGAAAACTTGATATCAGTGATCATTAATATGCTATTTTTGAAATTCATTACTTCCAGTAATTATCCGATTTTCACATTTCAAAACATACTGCTAATAACGCTGTGAATCTCGATTTTGTACAGTTTGAAAAATGGCGACATTTACGATGAAGCCTATTTTGAAAGGCGAGTTTAAGCACTTTAGCTTGGTCTGAGGTAATAGTGGATGGTATCAAGAAACTGGGAATTTTCCGCAGAATTCAAAACTGTGAAGTATTTATATATGCGTGGTATATTTAGAATTTTATTGGACTTCCAAGTGACGTATGTAGAGGAAGGACATATATGTCCCTGTGGCATCCAGGGGGTTAACTGGACAATGTATCGATGGTAAACAGTACCGGGACATACATTTATGAACCTTCAACATATAACGTCCACATATGGACGGATATTCATTTTATACCGTGTGAAGAGTGCTACTAAGGATAATACATTAGATCTTTTCTCCCTCCACACAGGGATAGTCTTCCTGCTCCACATAAGGAAAACTGTCTCGAAATCGTGCTGATACAAATATATATATGCCTACGAAAATGCAATGTAAAGTCTGTTAAGAAGATTGTAGGATTGTTTAAACTAATTTCATAAACGCCTTTTTATTTTGATTAAAATTAGTTTGATTATCTGATGGAACGTATAAATGTGGAAAGCAGTGGGTTTCTTGTATTACGTCATCAACGGTATTACTAGGGAGAATCCCTCTGGTTATTTGTCCGGGTTTCCTCGTGACGTCAGAGATATCTAAAAATAACGGCGGATGTTGAGATCAGCCGAAACCGCTATTGCCTGATTTGGTTGGTCCGTTTTTATAAAGCGTTGTCTGATAGGTCAACTGAGATCGAGGTGCTAGCCAGACCAATATGGCTGCGCTGGTGGAAGGACAGGAGTATGGTCTCATCTCAAATGATTCTTCCATCGGCAACAAAACTGTAATTCACGTCAAGCTAACAGATTCAGCTCTTAGAGCGATAGAAGAATTTTCTAAAATCAAAGTAAGTTATGTTTGAATTCATTGTTATATTTGGCGAGAATTTCCGTAACGATCTCGGTTAAATTGCAGACTTCGCATTTTCTGTCATTTTGGGTCATCAAATTGACATCAGATGGTTTTGATTTCTTTGTGGAAATTGAAAGAAAATTGCATGTAAAGCCATCACAACATCTTCTACACGATGCAACCTATATATGGGGGTCCTTGAAATAGAATTTTGAGGGCTCTCGAGCCACGGAAAAGAAATACGCAGCCACATATGCCGAACGTGATCGACTGCAATTTTGGCAGCCATGATTTCACTCATGACATCGGACCATGAGACGTTTCGGTTTTGCTGCGTCTCCATCATAGTGTGTTTAGGTTAATTTGTCGTTTATGATGTTATTCGCTTATTATCTACAGTCATGTATAAATCTCAAGTCACGGGCTTAGCATATTTTTGAATCTATCACAACTGAACGAGGCCTTACCCTTCCATATGGAAGGGCAAGCTATCACTTAGGTTCGGACAAATGTCACTCTTCTAAGAAAATATGCTCCTTATTAACCTGATATATTGATCTCAATAGCTGGTCCATGATTCTGATCATGGCAACATGATTGGATGTTTTGCATTTATGATCATATTTTCAGATGAATGTATTTTGAATATATTATAAATATGGCCAGATTATATTCTTTACAGACCAGTGTTCTTTCTAAATATTCGTAGTAAATTATTGTTAACTACATTATTACTTTTGATGTATGGTCAATATATGTTTCAGCTGTTATGTTTACCAAGGTTACAGTGGTTAGCAATGTTAGGATATAACAATTTGTCTGGATTTACTAAATTAAGTAAATTATAGTTAGACAGATTTCCACATTTCTGATGGAATGGCTAATCTATGTGTGGTTAAGTCTTGTACATAATACAGAATAGTCAGATAAGAGTGTTCTTTGTGTAGTGATCCAGAATGTGCCAAAAGTGTTCCTATAACCTGAACTTGTATGCTTTCAGTATGGCTCAGTTTTAATATGTGAACCAGTTTTTGCTGATCTCAATTTGGAAAAGATGGATTTTTACCAGTTTTAGAGCTCAAATGGAGCTTATTTTGAAACAAGCGATATCACTCCTTAGTATAATCAGATCACTTTCTTCAAGGGTAATGCCAGTGAGTATGGTATTTAGTGAGCAGTGAATATTCATCAGTTAATGAATGACATGTAACAGATTTCTCAGAATTTTTTTTTTATCTTGACATATTATTCACTTCATAATAGTCATGTTTTTTAGGTACGCTTAATCTTTTACGTATCGAGAAACATTTTGTCTGTATATACTTTGTGAAGAAGGTTTTGCATGGTTTATTTTTTAAAAAACAATTGAGCAGGACTGTATTTAATTTTTTTGTATATATAACAACACAACGTTTTAGATCAAATTACTTTATCAAATTACTTTCAGAAAGTGGTAGAAACTAAGTCATTTACCATGTTGAAGTCACTGGTTCTCAGTGAAACGTATACAGGAAAACCTAATTATGCTCACCTTGAAAACTGATTGTTTAAGGGGCATGTAGTTGCTACTGGATTTGCACCAGTTTCCAGCGCTGTGTATTATAATTTTATGAAATTTGGTAGCTGCTTTGAGTAGTGATGTTTTGAGGCTAAACTTTTTACTACATGAAAATGTATCATGTGTATGTAGTGAAAGGTGTGTCAACAGAGAGCGTATTACCAAAGGTCAGTGAGCAGTATTCCACATGTTTCAGTGAGGACAGTGCAGTGATGTCAAGGTGAACACTGACTGAAGTTGACCTGTAGCAGCTGTGCTTAGTAATATGATTTTGCCATGCACAGCTATAAAGTTTCTTGTCAGAATAACAGCCACATTGTACAACTGAATGGTTGAATAGCAGTAATAAACTACTGTCATTATCTGAGCAGGGATGGAGTGTGCACATGCATGATTCATATGTGAAAATTAATCATGTGTATTGTCAGTTCTATAATTTCATTGCTGACATTTTCAGTTAAGGGCATTTTACAAATAAGGCAGTTTGTGTAGTCTCACAGCATGTTTGATAAAGGATAATAATTAATCCCATGTATTTGTCGTAATAGATGCAGCATATAATTTGAGACAGTGTTTCATAGAGGACGCATTTCTGAAGCTTGATATAGTTTTAGAATGTAATGGATACCTTCAAAGTCCAGAGAATGGTTCTACAAAGTCATCATAGCTCTGAGAAGAGTCTAACTCATGTATCTTATCATTCACTCCAGACATATGTAGCATGATGGAATGGGGTGCAGAATACATCATACTGATATCATATGGCTTGGATGACCTGATGTAATGATGATTTGGTTTCGATTGATTTGTATGGGGAAATCCTGTTCTGATTCAGTGAAATTTAGATCAATACTCCCATGTGTGATGTAACAGTGGTCAGTTTAGTGTAGAGTTATGGGTTGCAATTGAATGTCAAACAAATGTTTAGGTTTCTTATGCATATGGTATAGGAAACAGTGGTTGTTTACGTCAGCGTGGTCATTTTTCTCATTTAATAAAGTATTTAATTTGGTACACCATCGTTTTTGCATTTTAAAGCATTGTTACAGATGCAGTAGCTTTTGTGAGCATATATAGAGAATCTCACCAAAGTGTCTACTGATATCAAATATATCAAAATGAGTTGATAAAGTAACATATATCTGAGGCGTGCTGAGGATATTTTTACCTTTTTCAACGGGTGTTGATATAATTGATATCAGTAGACATGAGGATGAGATCCTATTTATCATCCAAAATCATTCTTCATTAGTTTTTAATGAAAAATGTACATCTCTGAACACAGCAGTGACATTAGATTCGCAGTGCAATCATTTTATAGCATTGTGACAGCGTTGGCTCAAGAGAGGGTTATGGATTGTTTTGACTCATCAAATTCAGTGAGGACCCCCTCTATTTTACATCTGCCCATCTATTTAATATAGGAGGAGGTCCAGAAACATTATTTTTATCAATTTGGACCCACTCAAAATTTCACCCAAATCTAACAGATTGTGACGTTAAGTTCATGACATTATTGCAATGTTAGGGCATTGTGCAAAATCTACTGCCAATGTTATATCTCCCTAGGAGATATCGTCTGATCTCACACATCCGATATCTCCTGTGGAACACAGTTTTGGATGATAAAGAGCAAGCTTGTCATAAGAAGCCACTAATGGGATCAGGTGTTCAGATTAAGTATTGATGGATGTTTGCTTCCTGATTAAGTAGGTCAGTGCTCATGATATCCATCTCTGGGATGTTATTCACAGACCACTGGAATATTGCTAAGTGTGGCATGGAATAGGAACCACAAATTGTGGCAAGGTATCCAATATGTACATTTAGTGGTTCACTATGTTGTTTTGACCATTTTAGTTCTTAAATGTAAATCATGACTTATCCTTAACCTTGACTGCTCAGTGAGGCCCTATTTGTGTTGTGTTTCATACCTCGAATTCTATTCATACTGTTTTTCTTTAGAATCTTCAGGGTATCTTCATTCTTGGTTGTTCCTAAGGAGGTGTGGAAATCTGAATATATATACACAGTAGTATGATGTTGACATTTTCAAAGCCTTACAAATGTAGTGCTCATAATTCCTTTGTAACAGTGCAAGTGATATCTTATAGTGAAGATTACTGTAAATATTTCAATATTTAGAACATCCACACACTAAAGCATGTTGAAGGAAGTGTATTGAATCTGGGATGAAGCATGATCCATCAATGAATTGAGGTGTGTTGATGTATATTTGCCATGTCCACCTTGTATGAAATATTTGGCATGATGTACATTTGTTTGAACTGAATGACAGCTTTATCTGTTGGTCTACTGAGGGTAAAACCTTTGGCTTTGTGAAAATTCCTAGTTTCAGAATGGTGTGTATGACATGAGCTACATGTGTGAGACACCTTTGTCTCAATGTACACACATTTGTATACAAACTTCAGTTGGTTACTACTGGTGCTGTAGTTGTTTCTATCAACATGAGCGTTGATATATACTGGTTTTTACATGTAATGATGGTGTATTGGTGAACATTGTGTGTTGACCAGTTCAACAATTGGGGTGCAGGGATTTACCTTGACACACAAACATGGGCTGCCAGAGAATACCAATTATATAGGTTTTAGGGGTGGTGGAACCATGTAGAGAATTGGATGTTTTGTTAATTTCTTCAGGGCCTGTAATGAATCATTGATCATGTGGACTGGTGAATGAAATGATTGGCATAACTGCTCTGAAAGAAACAGTTAAACACTTTGCAAAGTCATTAATGGTACAATAAATGATGTGCATCCCCCAGGACATAGTCTATATCTTCTGTATCTATTTAGTAAAACAATACACCTACACTCTGCATTTTTGCATACTTGGCGCACAAGTTCCAAAAACGGTCAAGTGTGTGAGCTTTGTTGTCTCCTTTTGTGTAAGTTGCCTTTCTGAGATGCCAATAAGGAAAGTTCTGTTTTGTGGTTATCAGGTGATGCTTAACAAATAGGCCTTCCTCCATGTGAAAGCCGAAGCATGAATCAGTGGCATTGTAGTGCTGCAGATGGTTCAGCTGCATTTACCACTACAGTCATATTAAGACAAGAGCCGCTGCTGAAAGCTTCAGTGTTCTCTGTTGGTGTTCGTTTTCAGTAGTGGCTAAAATTAGAATGCAGATCTAGGTCATGTTATGATTTGGGTTGATGTTTACCTCTAGGGGTTGTTATGTATCAGAGGGACATGTAAGTGTATTGTTGTCATCATCATTATCAGGATCCAGATAATCATGGCTGATGTTACAGATTACTTGAAACTGTAAGAAACACTTTGAGACTGGTGTATGGTAGTGTATTGTGTTGTCTTGTGTGCTCTTTCATCACCATTTAAGACAGTGTAATCGGTACACACACACTTGCTTTTGTTGTTCAAACAGTATTTTTTATTCCAAAGTTGCTTCAGAACATATGTATACTACCCATCAAAGTTTAGACTCACTTAAATCACTCACTATATGATACACATATACATGTGGTTACATCGAAGATGAATTTCTCGTCTTACCTTGGGGGAACAAACTTGTAAACCTTATGCTGATGAATTGGATAAGATCATGCATCAAATTGCTAAAAAGCATGTGCCAATGTCTTGCATACGAACAGCTGAATTTTGTGTAAGCTTTTTGCAAGAATTCACCAATTTTCATCGTCTTTTATCATTTGTTGAACTTATGACAATAATCTTTTCAATGTTTTACAATGCATAAATTCTTGTGTAGACAGTACCTTGAAATGGGTAATATTTTGCAAAATCTAGTTTAGAAAAGTTGACTGAAGTAAGTGGATATATTTACCACTTTTGATGGATAGTATGTTTATTGATCATTCCTGTGTGTTCATCACCGAAATTTAGGAAAGTCCTTAATCCAGTCTAAGGTCACAATGATTTAGATATTACAGATTTAAAATTGCACCCTGTGATTCAGTGATAGTTTTTATGCTGTATGTGACATCTATGAAAAACAACAACACAGGATTGGAATTTTCTGATTGATGGCTGTGTTATTGTCATTGATTTAACCTGTTAACCTATGATATACTGGTTGTATTTGTACTGTTGATGTACAACAAGCCTCTGAAAGACCCATTTCACTTAACGTTTGACATAGACCTCAGGCTGAGTTTGCCATGGGAGATATCATTCAAGTACTTCCCCACAGGTGTATGTCATTACACCCCTACCTCCATTGCTTCTGGGGCTGGGAGTCACTTAATGAGGTAATGAGAATTAGACAGCCATGTTAATAAGGTGAAGTGCATGTCGCTGTGTACACATGGCCTGTCTGTCTCTACCATGACGTGACAGTACCACTCACATGTTTTCACATGCATTGGTACATGGTGTGCAGTAAGCTGATTGTCAGAGGTTTGTTGTCATATTACCACTCTTGATGAAATACTGTTGTGGTTTATCTTTGTGTTTCTGGTATTTAAAGAAGAGTCTTTTGGGTTATTTAGAAGTTGGATATATTTATTATTAGTAATATGAATGGGATACAAGTTCTTGAGACATCAGAATGCTTGCTTTGCACATGGTTCTTCAAAATCACCCCTACCTCAAAACACTCCCTAAGTTGTCATCCATAATATTCTTTGTCAATGTTTGTATGTGGAAGGATGTAGTCATCACATATTGCTTACATTTAAACAAATAGTACATGACATCGAGGAATGCAACAGATTTCCTAATATTTGAGACTAATATTATTCAAAGTGGGCAACAAAACTGTTTTATGTAAAACAGTTAAAAGGGGGAAAAACTTTGTTAATGATTTGATAAACCTCAAATACAAATTTTATACACATGAAGAATTGGAGGATGTTTTTGACATTAAAATAAGTAGCCTTTGATATCAAAGCGTAAAATCAGCTGTTGAAGCATGTATTTGGAAACATCATGTTTCACGATTAACCCTTTCTCCCCATCTCCAATAATGCCATTCAATGTATCCAAACTTGGCAATAATGGCAAGGGTAATTGATATTGTTATCTTTCCTTTTTGAACCAAGTTCAGAAATGTCATATGTTATAAAATGAGGGAGAGCATTTTTGAAAGAAAGAATGATAATGCAATGATGACAACAATATACTTGATGGGAAACAGATGATCCAAAGCTAGCAATCCCTAATGCTTATAGATAAAGATACTACATAGTACAAATAAGATTTTGCGTAAAATGTGGCCATGTTAAAGAAATATGGAGTGATTTGATTGAATTAACTCAGAAAATAGGTTGCTTGTATTTCAAGGAAATAATAATAGTTTATTCAATGTCTTGTCAAACACTCGATCATTCATGTCATATAATTGGGTCTAGAATCTTTTGATATTTATTAAGTTAATGATACATGTAAATCATATCATGAATACTAGTAGCTTCAGCCGGTCATCTGTATCCATGCTAGTACACTTTAACAAATGTGTGAAGAACATGAAGTTGACAGCAGTTGTATGTGTGTGATTATCTGTTTCTAAAATGCCCATGTTATACATGGAAATAGAATAAAAACAATTGGTGCCCTTTAAAATATTCCATTTGTTGGCATGGCCATTATCAAACTACTTTGTATGATGGTGTAGATAGCAATTGAGTTTGATATGATGATGTGTAACAGCCAATGGTGTTCCCAGTGGTATGATGAGTTTAGAGGGGCTGGAAGGGGTGGAGGAGTTGATGTTAGCAAGGCATAGCATGCTATTGAATTCCCCTTGTTGATAGGTCCTGGTAATGAGATTCATTTAATGACCTTACCAGGCACAGGGTGAAGTATGACTGTAGCTGACAATCAGTCATACAAGAGTAGTGATGCTTGAGGAAATCCCCATGGTGCAAGCTAGCATCGGGTAAAGTTGTGCAGTGTTGTGTAACAGTCGTGATAGAACAAGAAGGTTGAATCTTGTTACTTCTGGAAAGTCCCCAAATAGCCTGCATTATAACCTCATAAACAACCTGTAGCCATGTAGAGGTGCTGTACCTGTGTAACTGTCTGAAGGTGTTAGGGTGAAGTTGTTTATGGCTGTTGCTTGTAAATCGCTTTATGTTCATAAGCAGATACCATTTTAAATCAGTTTGGTTGTTGTCTTCTCATGTTTGTAATAGTACATCACACATGGATGGCCCAGTGTTTAGAAGGATGACTTTCAAGAAACGTGCATGCCATTGAAACATTACTGTTAGCAAGGTACTTATAGCTCTGGACTAAATTATGTTTAACAACAGTTAGTGTTGCCAAGATAAGGAATGAATGTGCTCGTAAATGTACCACATATGAACTGAGACAACAGACATTTCAGTTCTAAACAATGAACAAGGAAATGGACAACTTCAACCTTCCTTGTCTGCTGCAGATGTTGATTCAATACTTTCATGGCCATTGTTAACCGAACCATGTGGAAGCTACAAATATTGAGCGATATGAAAACCTGTAAATGTAGATTGTATATTTACAAGAGTGGATTCAAGGTGCACAGTTGATGCCTGTCAAAATGTTTGTGTAAGTAGTATATGTGAACATTGTGTGTTATATGTTGTGCAGTGTGATTGATGTGATTGTTGTGGGAATATTACTTGTTACTGGTAGTTGTTTGTTTAATTCAAATCCATCCCAGATCAATGTTATAGGGAGATAAATATTTGTCTTTTGATGAAGGCTTGAAAATTTCTACTGAAAGTTCTTATTCCCGTGTTGAACGTTTAAATTCACCCTCATTCTTATGGAAATATAAACCACAGCTGCAGCTAGAAGACAATTTTTGTTTGTACCATTGGCTAAAAAGGCAATTGAAAACTCTTTACTTGTCAGAGTAACATGATAAACAGAGCAGAAGTCATTTACCATTTAGTGCTTGGGCTCCAGTGCCTCCTCCACTGACTCCGTGCCACCGTAATCAACAATGAACAGCTGTCACTCTAAGGGCAATTGTATTTCAATGAAAAGTCAGTTGCTTTAGGATCAATAGAAAGATTTTATAATTTTGTTATTGTTTTCATTCAGAAATGAGACTGTGATGTCAGTCATGTTAAAAGAGAAATAATCTGAGGTTGCTGTAGCACACATGTTGATATTGCTGAGAGTCTTTACAGAGAAATGGATTTGCTCACTTCTTTGTTTCCACTGTTTGTTTCAATTGGTATAGCTGGTAAATTATTTATTTGGTGGAGACAGGTAAAATCTCAGATAGACTGTTTTTTCCCTCATAATATGTAGTTATTTCGAAAGAAAGGCCATTGTCAAAAATGAGCTGGGAACAAGTTGGATATGATTAAGGGGCTCTACCTATGTAGCTTGTGGCTGTCTTGTTTGCCTTCTACTGACTAATGCCTTCTTGCATTTTACTGACAATATTTTATTACTGAATATTGTTATTATTGACCATGTTCAAAGGCCTTGATATGTAGTATGGAGTAAATACATAAAAAATATGTATACATGTTTTTTATTACAACAAAATTTGCTTCATGCTTTGATTGTGTTTGCTTCATTCTTCGTATATGAATCATCAGTTTCATGCAGTATGACTTCCTGAAAAATTCCTGACAGTCACGATGAAAGTGTTCGGTTGTGGTATGACTTGAAGTTGGGAGTGTGTCTTGTGAACTAGTCTTGAGGCATCCCTGTCATCCCTGGCCACAGTGGTCACTCTTTTCATGATCTACAGCTCAGGTCAGGGATTATATCTGCCTCTGCTATCTTTAAAATGTGAATATGTTGCTCGTTGAATGATGTTTCTCTGTCACACCTGTATTCTAGATAATTTGGAAGCTTTACTAGGTGAATTACCATGCAGAAGCATGAAGAATAAGGCAGGATGTCAACATAATTTGTTGATTCAACCTAGTATGTGTAGAAAGCATTTTCTTTCAAAGTCAGATTTGGCTCCACTTGTTTTGAATGAATATGTAGTTTTGGTTGAAATGCATTATCGGTATTGTCTTATGTGCAACTAGACTGCAAGGTTAAACAAGCCCAGCTTTGGCTTTTGTACAACACAGTGTGACTGGCTGGGGCACAGTTGGCTTCTTGTCAGAATAAACACATGACAGAACGGCTGCCTGCCTTCAAATGCCCCACATTCCACTTGGTGTAAGTGTATGCACCCTCTTCCCTTTGGCCCAGTGTTCCCCCATTTTATCCTCTACATTCCTGTTGACCTGTCCCTTCACCCTCAGTGACCTGTCGCTCATTACATTGCCCACACCTGCTCATCATCTTATATTGCCAACACTTGCCCATCTTCTTACATTGCCCATTCCTTCCCATCTCCTTACATTGCCCACACCTGTCCTTTTCCTTACATCAGCTAATGAAACCGCTTGATTTGATCCTAGAATTTTTAAAGACTGCAAATGAAAACAGAGAAAGAGCTGAAATCATTGACCTTAATGAAAACTAGAAACCAGGCACCAATGGTGGTGCTAGTACATCAACAGATTTATGATACCTATCATATATTAAAAGCCATGTTTATTATTCTGCCTATCTACTTACATTGTCTGTACCTGTTTCCATCCACATATTGACTACACTGGCCTCTGTCTATCCATATATTGACTACACTGGCCTGTCTATCCATATATTGCTCATACTGGTCTTTTTCTATCCATATGTTGCCCACACTGGCCTCTGTCTATTCATTTATTGCTCACTCTGGCCTGTCTCTGTCTATATATTGTACACACGGGCTTGTCTCTATCCACTAGTTACCCATACTGGCTTCTGTTTATCCATATACTGCCCACACTAGCTCATCTCTATCCACATAATGTTCTCACTTGCCTCTGTCTATCCACATATTGCTCAAACTGGTTTCTGTCTGTCAATATATTGCCCATACTGGCCTCTGTCTATCCATATATTGCCCACGCTTGCCTGTCTCTATCCATATATTGCCCACACTTTCCTCTCTCTGTTGATATATTGCCCACACTTTCCTCTCTCTGTTGATATATTGCCCACACTTTCCTTTGTCTATCCATATATTGTTCACACTGGGCCTTCCTGTCTCTATGCCTTCCTGGCTGGTCCTGCTTCACACATATTTTATCCATATTTGGTCAGCAGTTGTGACTGTTTATAATGCATATTAGGTGAGATTTTCAAGTGTGTGTTAAGTAAAACCAACTGTCAGTGTAAACAAGGATCATGCATGTTGTCAGCTGTTGGTTAATGGTATCAGTTTCAAGTATGGAAGAGAACACTAATTAGCTCCTGTGCAGTATAGAAGGAACTTGATTTATTATATACATCTATACATGTTGTTCAAAACTTAAGATTTTACACATACACCAGTTTTCAGTGTTTGTTTTTTTCAGTGTGAGACAGTTACAAATTTCATATTTGCTACAACTGTCAATTTGAAACAGCAGTAGTACTAGTGGTAATTGATCAGTAATTGGAAAACATTTACAGATTTTCATACTTGTTAGATATATTTTGCAAGCTATCTTTTATTTGCTGTGTAGTCACCGTTGTATCTAGAAATACACAAGTGACTGAATTATTTTGAATGTGTTTACACTTTGTTTCTTTTGCAAAAATGTGCTATTAATTTAAAGGTATGAACATGTGGAAGGTCAGTTTGTAATTGAATTGATCGTTTGCTGTATGAGCCCAGGATATGCGTTCTGTTCTGAACGGATATGAGGTAGAGTATATTATAAATGTCAGTACCTGTGTCATAAACACATTGAGTAGAGAAGGCTGTTGTAAACACTGTTCCTCTGGCTGCCAGTGTTGTGCAACTTTGTGCTGCACCAGATTACCTGTCACATGGGTGAGAGAGCCAGGTCGGTCAGGAACTGACCCAGGTCACGTCACACAGCAGCGGTTAACCCTTCACATGAGCGAGATAGTGGATTGTTGGTAATACCAAGGCTGTACTGAGAGACAGCTGCATAAATTTACATACTGTATGGTGGCTGCGCTTTGTAATACTGCTTCTGTCTTTGTGATGTATCATACCCATCAACTTTGTACACTGTACTTAAATTTCTCAGTGTTTACATTCAAGAACATTATTCTTTGTGTTAGATGGGTTAATATCTGGGGAGTATATTTAAGAAAACAACAACAGTATTGTAGATTTCCAAGGTTGTTTCCAAGATGTGACAAAAGGGGTGTTTGCACTTTGATAGCCTTGTTCGAATGTGTGAAGCTGTGACTCAATGTGGCTTGTTGACATCAGTCTTTTACTTGATTTACGTGTGTGAAGTTTATTTCTAAAAACAAATAACCCATGCAACAACAGTGAAACCTGTCTGCTGAAAGTGATGTAGCATAGTTACATTAACCAGTTTATGGCATGTTGATAACAGAATTGCCTGTCTACAATATGAATATAAGCAACAATGTATGTTGTTTACTGTAGATACAGTCAGTGTATTTAAGTATGACCAGCCTTCTCAAACTCCCACCCCTAAATGTGTCACATGATCAGTCCTACCAGTTTTTCCTTGACATTTTCCTAGCTGTCGGGTGTCTGAAAATCACTTCTTAAAGTGTACAGATATTGCATTCAAGTTGTATTATTACCTGTGTATGTTTTGTACAATGGTTGTTTCTTATTCCTGATAAGATCATGCCACATGGTCCCTTTTGATATATTTTGAAAATGGTTGTGTATTTGAATTTCATCATCAATAGATAATGTATGCTTGGTTCAGAACTGTATTTTTATTAGTTAGTTGGTCCGTGTAAGTTCTGAGTTGGCTGTTGTTGCCAAACGATGTGGAAGAAGGAAAACATGTGCAAAGGGTCAACCGGCAAGCTTGATTGATCCATGAGGCAGTTGTAAGCATTTGATTGTGCTAACTGTTGGTGTGGCAATGTTTTTGTTTAGCAATATGCTAATATCTCATCTAACTGATGCTAGACCTTTTCTGGAAGCTAGTTTTGGGTGATATTTATCTTGTATGGCAGTAGAGAGCGTTAGAGTTGACCTACTAAACTGAGGTTGAATTCCTTGACCAGCAAAATGTATTTTCAATAACTGATGACTTCTACTGCAGTCTGATTTACAAATCAACCTTGCAGACTAAATATTGTCTCATTGTTACTGATTTCTGAAGTTTTGGATACTTTGGACACAGAACATTCAAGCATAATAAATCGATCTCAGGGGTCATTGCATTCTGACCTTTTACCCTTGCCGTTTTTCACCTGGGGCACGTTATGCATTTGTCATTTTGATAAATGAAGACCATGTCCCATCTTAGCTGCCAAGACATTCTAGGCAATAAGAATCTTTCAGAATCAGAATCTCATAGGAAATGTCAGCAGATGTCATACAATATTTCTTCAACCAGACGGATGGAGAAAGTGTCAAACATTGCCAAAGGATTTGAGTGAGGGTTATATATTGGTGAAGTTTGATGTCAGCTGGTTTTTTAACTTTTCTGTATACATTTTGTTCCCTTAAGATGTATAGATGCTGTTTCAGTAAGTACATTTTTGTTTGATCCTTTTCAGCATGGTACCAACAGAAGGCCTACAATACAGCTTGATGGGAACCAAGGGGTGAGTAATCTACATTGGATATGTGACACTCAGTAGGAAGCCATATTGTGCCCAGGCCAACAAACAGCTATCCATGGGGTAGTGGGTTGTATGTGCTGATGAGAATAACTTGTCTGGTCAGTTATATTTCTGTTACTGAAACTGATATTTGTGTGTCAGTAGCATTGAAACTGTCATTTTTCCTTCCTACCAGACTTGTACAGGTTGTGAGCACAATAGTTTCTTGTGAGTATCAGTGCCCCTCACTGGCAGCGCTAGACACAAGAGGTCCTAAGGGCCCTATGCTTTTTAGACAGTGAACAAGTGAACAAGTGAACAAGTGAACATTGCCACTTGCAGCAGTACTCAAGCTATATAATAGCATCCTGAAAGCAACTGATTCCAGATCTAATAGAAATGAGTGATTATCCATGCCATTGTCGTACTCGTAGAGTGACCCAAAGTCAGCGAGGCCACAGCACTTGATCCCTAATTTCTTTACCTGTACAAAAAGCATGACATATATGGTGATTCATGGAGCTTCTCCTGACAGCTGACTATGGACTGAATGACAGTGCTGTGTAAACCAACAGCATGTTGTTATT
Source organism: Haliotis asinina (assembly GCF_037392515.1). NCBI lineage: Eukaryota > Metazoa > Mollusca > Gastropoda > Lepetellida > Haliotidae > Haliotis > Haliotis asinina. The sequence goes on from NC_090282.1 coordinate 81,887,583, forward strand.
CTCGCTGTCTGTTTACCTAGGCCATAATATTCAGCTGACAGGTAACTTGTTATGCAGGTATCAACCTGGCTGAAAATGTAGATAATACAAAAAATAAACCCCAAATTCTATCAAAATCTATTCTTTAAGAACTCCATGTAATTATTAGAATTGGTGAGTAATTGTCTTCCACAACCTTGAATTACGTACACTGTGTATAGAGAATGTGAACATGTGAACATTGAGAAGACTTTGTTGATAATGTGATAAAGTCTTTTGACCATGATTACCTTGTGTTATTCTGGAGATAAAGGCAAGGTGTATGTTTCTCCTTCCTGTTAAGACAAATCAGATGTAGAGCTTGCTTTTGATAAAACCTGATCAAGATCGTCTGAGTTCCAGTGAAATTTTCTTGTCTTTTGAGGGGTTTACTGCAAACAGTTGAAATATTGCTATAAGATTTCAAACTAGAAGTATTTACTGAAGCCAGAATAAAAGTAAACAGTTCTTGTTGCTGGGTCAGTGTTGTCATGATTTTCAAAGAAATGCGTGTGTTTCAGGTGATTGTTGACGGTTTCATTTGTTACTGTTGTTGAAGCTAAAACAACATTGACTGTATAACATACTGGTATGTCAAATCTGTATTCTGGACATCTGCCAGTTGTCGCCACCTCTTCAAAGTTATTTCTGAAATGTTTGAAATATTTGTAAAAACTATGAGCAAATGCACTTGTTTTGTCTGTGTAAAAAATTGAGTTGATTTCCAGTGTACAGCTGGGAGGGTGAAATAACTGGACCCTCCTGTCATGTTGTACCAGTTAGCTTCATTGTTTAGACACCAGTTCATCCTGAGCATCTCTTTAGATATTCAACTAACATATTCCATGATCGCTGGTATTGCATTCACATATTCAGTTCTCTATTATGTGTAAACATGTTTTCATCAGTTTGGTGTAGGCTAATGAATGCAAACCAATACTCGCAGAACGAAGTACACATGTTTATAAATAACAGTATTTACTTTGCATTAACTTTGTTTGGGTGATGTGTACATGCAAAAAAAACCAAACAAGCGCTACATTTAGTTGTAAATTTGCATTTTGGGGAAGAAGTGACATATTGCAAGGAATTACCTGACTGATATCTGGATCATCTCATTCCTGGATTTTTGTGCTCTTTCAATTTTTTCTTGCAATTATTTTGTACAAAGAGTCATTTAGATACCAGTGAATCGTTTTTAATAAAAATATTGTTCTTCAAATTAAAATGAGCAGAATTGTTTATCTGAATGAAGTCTTAGTGACTTGTTGGCTGTAACTGGGTGTTGTTGATAATTGGTCCTTGACGATAAGTGATTGCTTGCCAGGCGTGGTATGCCAGAATTCAGGAAACAGGTTTTAATCTTAAGTGAAATTTGAAGATTTTAGAACATTTTCTCAAAACCGTTTTAATATAGTTATTGAGTTGCAGGTAAAGTGTAGATTATAAAGCCCAAATAGGAAATAATGTCAACTGAAATGGTTTTATAATCGATAGGTCATGACCTTTGTGATAACCAACTTCATGGATCACAGCTGTTATGTGCTCCTAATGCAGTCAAGTCAAAGAAACTGTTGGTCATCATAGTACATCAAGACATTACAAATGACCAGATAGATTTGACTCTGTGCCAGTGTCATTTTCGAAGTTTGACACTGATGCACATGATGTTCATAATGGGAATATATTTGGGAGATATGACAAATCCTGGATGGGTTGGTTGTAAGGGCCTATGTGCCTTTGTTCATCTTATTTCATGCCTATTGATTGACGGATATCTTACAATTTGGAAACCCAATGATAATGTGAATTCACAGTTTTCTTCTGAAATTACGTGCTACCTGATAAGTTTGTCCCATGTAATATTATCAGTGATGACTGGTTTGATGTTCAGCTGTACAGATAATATGAACTGATAACCTTGTATTGCACATCTACCTAATTCACAACAGATATGATTCAGAAGGAGTTTGTTGGGCATTAACCATTTTGAATGAATTGGTCTGGTGCTGACAAACCATGAGGGTGTGGGTCAGATACAAAACCACATGATAGAACAGGGTGCATGACAGATGAAGCAGCTTATTTTAGAAAAGAGCGAGAATTGGTTATGGCTGGACTCAGTAGTGGAGGGAGGAGGATGATTATGATTTTTTTGTAGTGTTTTGGTAAATTTTGAAGTGTCTGGGGCACATTCTATTGCAAATACAGTAAGCAGATTAGACACATGTTAGGATTTGTCATTTTTGCTTTTGTTGAGTGGTAAACATGGTGATCAGTTCAGCGTTCAGAGTAGGAACCATGACATATTAAGTGGAAGATTCTCTTCAATGAAATAAGAACCATCTGAAATCTTTACCGTTGGTTGACAAGAACCCATGCCAGGGAAGGTGGACAAAATCCTGATACCAAGATTAGTAAGATCAATATGACTTACACTGTGTACTATGAATGTAGAATCTATAATCATGATTGTCATGTCATCTGCCATTTTGTCAACACTGGCATGAGTGATATTGATGTGTGGTATAGTGATGTGTCTGCTGAAGATTATGAGAGAGGCTTGATGGATGTTGACAGTTGACTTAATGATCATAGGTGGAGGAGAAGGGGTCAAGTCCATGGCTAACCCCTGGCCTTGGACAGCGCACTCCTCATTTGTTTATGAGGTGGAAGCTCGCAGCAGACAATAAGAACAATGCATGTGTGGGTGTGAACAAACTGCTTGTTATTGAGCCTTGTGTGTACTTAACTTCTAATTTGTTTTGGACTTGTTAAAAATTAGTAAATTAAACACAAAAATATTCTGAGAATCTTACGAATCCCTGTTGAAAGTTATTGAGTAGCTGTATATTCTCCCTCAATGTGTTGTTGTTTTTGATACCGAGATTCAATGCAGAAATTCATGAAGTAAACTTTATGCTTTTAAAGCATATTGTTCAACTGATAAGGGGATGCCATGGTTTGCTAGATTGGAAATTGACCTTCTCTTTATTGTTTGTTGCCACCTTCTTACTCCCTTTAAAATATTGTTTGGGGATGTTGTTTCTTGTGTATTCAGATTTGGTGATAAATGTCTTAGCTTAAAGACAAAGGTTTTGCAGGTGATGATTTCAAAATGTTTATGGCACATTTCCATCCTGGGTTGAGAGAGGACTGTTTGAGAAAGTAAGTTTCTCATGAGATTATGTTGGTGTTTTCAGCATTTCCAAGTGCCACTCCGAGGCTCAGGTGATGATCCGAGGGCCTCACGCACATTCCGATTTAACCTGGCACAACTTCAAGGCGACCCCAACGGTAGCTTTGAGTGCATCCAACAGCCTGACTCCAGGTACAGTGGCTGTTGCCTCCTCCTGTCATTGATTACAACACGTGTTGGGTGCAATGATGAATAATGGCACTGCTGTACTATGGAGGAAAAGTTAGCATGATGTCAGGAACCGTGTAGTTGCCTAGTTGGTAGTATACTTAAAAACAGAAATATGCTCAAAGTCAAATATAACAGTGATCATGTATTATCTGGAAATGGCTCTTGATATATACTTACTGACTGACCTCCATTTATAGATTGATAAGTCAAAGATATGTTGTGTGTAGTAAAGCCTCTTGTCAGGAGAGAATTAGTTGCAACTCTCAGACCTAGTGGGTGTGGTCAACACAGATATTCCAAGACATTTTCCTTCTCCATGTCTCCTTAACTAAAGAACATAATTACATATCAGAATTTGATTTAAAATTGAAATTTTCAACATTTTGACTCTGTTAAGCTTTTGATTTGAAGCCTAAAGAGTTGATCTTGTATTCAATTTTACGTCATTACCCTTTGAAAAGGGCATGTAAAGATAGTAATTCTGTGATACTAATAACTTACAATAATCAAATTTCATTAAGAAAAACATCAAAGTAGTCATGGTAACACATAGTTTAGTGAGTATGTGTGAACCATGTTACAGTTTCGTGTCTTATGATTAAAGTTTTGCTAAAATACATGTCATTTATCTAGGTCACTGTTATCTTGTGATGGAGGAAGAAAGTATACAATCTTTTCCATCAGTATGCTTTAGCATTTCTTGTCTTGAAGTTGGGTTTCCTCTGTCGGAATCGTTAGTGACATTTTTATCTACCTTTGCGTTATTTCCCTTGTAGATATGGTCACACACTTGAAAGTTTGGGTGTCATGCAACAGAAAATCAATGTCCTCGCAACTGATGATGTATACAAGTCCACACGAGAACGCATGACACTTGCTGAAGAAGAGAGCAAGAAAGTCTGGTATGTAGCCCCTGAACTCTTGTGCAAACCAGCAGATATATGTAGTCCCATCTACTGGGTAGACTCTTGGATTGTGGGAACACTGGAATATTCTCAAAATAGATGAATTTTAACAGCTTTGCAATTTGTGCATGATATATTTGGTTGACATCCATGCACTTGAAAGCTGGAGATATGTTGGTTAAGGCACAGGTAACTTATGTAAGTCAGATTGTTGAAGTCAAGTTATGGATGATGGAAGATCAATGCAAGAAAGTGTAGGAAATATTGACTGTTATGATGATGTATACACATGCACAAAAGTTAAGCACCGCTATTTTCATAGTGTTTTGATTTCACCACTGACGATCAGAAATACAAACTATAGATATTTATGTCCAAATTAACCTTCCATAGATTCGTGAGCTTAAGATTGCCAAGATATGACCAGGAAAAGGTTCTGCACGTGCAACTCCATTTCCCTACCATCTGAATCTTGAAAATCAAGTTTCACACGCTTGGTTTACGCCTGTTGTGAGATTCTCCTTTCACTTTAGAGTTAGAAAATCAGTCATGGTCAGGAGAAAGTTAACTACCGCTGAGAGATGGCAGGTGATAGGCAAGAAAACTGCTGGCATGTCATGCAGGGCCATTGCAGGGCAAATGGGTCGTCATCACAGCAGCATCACCCGTTTAGTTGCCAAACATATAATCAAACTAATGATGTCAATGACAGGCATAATCTCGTTATCATTGACCATTGAGTATCGGAAGTTGCAGATCACAACAGTCTAAGTAAACTTATCCTCAGTACTTTTCATTACACTCCACTACTGAGTTTAACAAACCTTATGGGAGGTCACATCAGGTAACCTTTGAGATTGACCAATCAGAACATGGACATTTGTACATACGTTTTGAACTTTTTATCTCGAAAAGGTTCATACCCGAACGATTCCGAATTCTAGTTGGCGTACACTCGTTTCCGGGTGATGCACACGGTGTATGTACAGCCATGGCAACCGTGAGTAAACAGTCGCTGAAAAAAGTGTTTTTTGGCAATATTCAAGGATGTTATCTTGCGGAAATATTAGCTAATGGTAACCAAGTCAACAGAAACAACAAAGTGTGGATACTGCAGATTAAATAACTGTGTTATTTGCAGAGTTTTGTTTGTGGAAAGATCTGTGTCAGTGACCTGAATATTTTGAAAGTCCCTCTGATCCCTAAATTGTAGCCCTTGTCTGATTGGTTAAATCTATTTAACCGTCTCATGTTTGATTGGACGGTCATTGGTCGCTCTAAGGTTACCTGCCGCGACCTTCTACAAGGTTTTGTGAGACTCTGTGGTGGAGTGTAACGAAATACATTGAGACTAAGTTTACTTAGACTGCAGATCACAAAAACAGTGGGTGGCACTTAACTTTTGTGCATGTGTATAAATCATCAAGATGAATTACCAATGGCTGCTGCTTTTATGATACATGTGCTAAGTTATTGGATCTCAGCAAAGTCAGTTTGAAAGGTGCACATTATTGAATAAACATTGACTATATGGTTGTGAGTTAGCAATTAAAAACATTATAGATATGAAGCAGATTTTGACTGGATGTCTTACTCAATGCAGGAGAGAGATTTATATGCATGATGTTTGTTAGGTGAATCACATGCAAGTGTCATATGTATGTGATAGCTAAATATTTGGTCCCAATATTTGACAGTCATGAATGGTACGTAAACTTCCATGTGTGTTTGTTTACCTTGCCTGGTATGTGCATTTAGAAATTAGTTATCCGGAATAATTATTTGAAGCCTGTTTATGTCTGTTGACTTTTAGGTTTAAGTGTTAAGAATATGGTAGGTTACAGGCAGTTAAAATAGTGAATGTCAATGGCATACAACTGTCTACCGAGCAGGTGATACATGACATGCTTGTAATGCATTGTAGATGGTTCATGTGAGGAAGTTTGTGTGCAGAAATTATGTTCTGCATGAGGGTCTACTAATACTGATTACTTATTGTTTCAGTTTTATTTATCTGATTGTTTTCTTTCATAGCAACCTTCTTGTAGTTGGCTTCGAATAAGCACTTTTCCACAGTGAGAACCAAATTAGTTGTGCGAGAGGTCCCTTATGTCAGTATTAATGCTTGGTTCAGTGAAATACATGCTTTTTTATATCCAGAATCTGCTTTAATCTAAGGCTGTGCTAAATTGGTAGAAGAATTTGAAATCTGTCAGATGTTGTTTTTTTTTCAAAAGAAGATACAAGTAATATGTCCTTAAATTGCACATTTTTGTCTGGAAATCTTCATGTATTACAATGATAAATGTTGATTTCAAAGAAAGGACCTGAAACCACTGTCATCCACTATTTCTATATTTTGAATTATGTGTGTGTCTCTGTTACAGCCTATCTATATATTCCTTGTATATTTTGGTACCTTGTTTGCTTACGGCTACAGATGCTTGAAAATAGTGATAATTGGATGTTAGATATAAAAAGAAAAAAATGAAGAAAAATAGCACAGTATTAATCACCAGTATGAAGGAAGCCTAACTATTGATGTACAGATACTTCGAGAATATCAGCTAGTTTTATCTCTCCCTCTTGATATGAGGCCCAAATAGGTGCCCAGCTTCAAAGGCTCCAGGTTCCATATCTCCACAGTGTATTGTCGTACAATCAAGTCGCATTGTTTGTGGCCAAGAAAAGCCATCCCCTTGATGTTATAAAAGCGGAAATCTTATGAAGGTGCTAAATATAGCTATTGATTTTCTGATTGGAAACGTTTTGTGTGAAACACTTCAGTGTGGCTGGCCCCACCAAGGCTATTGTTGTTCATTGCCTTATCAAGTCATGTATGCAATGCATATGTTGTATGAGACCTGCAGGGTTAATCTGCTTTCAACAGGTTTTACAAGCTTGTCCCAGATTGGTGACTGTTACTTGTGGTCCTACTGGTACATAATTGGATGTGTGCTGTTCAGTACAGCTACGGTCAACAATGACAGCAAACCCAAACTCACGCCCATTGATATCAAATCTGGAAAAATAAAAATCATGAATGGTATCATGAAGAACTACTGTGAGATTATTATTGCAGCTAATGTTTGTTTGTCATGTTCATTCATGGCTGACAAAGTTTGACTTCTAAAAGATTTTTAGAAGTATGAAAATACACAAATGGTTTTTGAATAGTGAACAAAGTTAATTGTGTTTTCCTTTTATTTGGAACTGTCTTTCACCAGGCTATTTTCCGTGCATTGATTTTTGTGAACTGACTATTTGTTGAGACAGCGTTGCCAGTCTGAATCAGCGTTACCTATATGGTTTGACGAGGTTAATGATATTTACAGTGTGATTATTGTAATTTTTTAACACACAAGGCTATCAGGTTTAGCTGATTCTTCTTCCTAAAGCAGAACTCTAAATTTAGACTCTTGATTGATCAGGGGAGAAAATGAGCTGAACTGAAACAATGCTCCAAGGTGCTAGCTTCCATTCCTGGCATGTCTTGAGTGGTGTCTTCATGTTCGTCCTAGGCTGCTGAAAAGGTCGCTCTCAGCTCAAAAAGGCATTGATTGAAACTATTCTGTAATAAGGATATATTTTACCGACAACAGACATGTATTACAATTGCCAATGAGAGAAGCTTGGCTTTGCTGTTATCACAAATAATATCTGCTATTTGTGAGCTGAGTAGTGTTGGGCATAATCCCTATATCACAAACACTTTACAGGTAGCAGTAGTTCAAGAGGTTGAACCAGGTCACATGTAAAATAGAATGTTGGGGATTGATATAATATTTCAAGTGTGACAAAAGAATTATTGATTTTGATAAAAAATTAGACTTTTTGTTCTGTGGAGATGCTATTCAGCTAGAACTATGGTGTTGTATATATAGCTGCCAGTAGTCCATATGCCTGCACTAATATGAACTAAAAATAAGGAAGTACCATGTTCAGGTTAGCAGGCTTAAATGTTCACGGCACACATGGTCATATCATTTTGAGCAGTTAGACTTGCTTAGCTTAGTTATATCGAGTCCTGTAATTAATAATCACTGATACCTTGCAAATTTAGTTCCTCCAAAGAATTAACTTTTTATGATTGATTGGCTTTTTGTTAAAACATCTTCGACTGGAGATGTATTTCTAATCATGTCTTCAGCATCTGACACATAATGCTGCAGATTTCCCTTCCTAGAAGTCACATAATGACGACAGATTTTCAGAGTTCCTCTGTTTCTATTTGTTATATGTTAGCAGCTACAGAGCATGTTTTAACAATAGAAGGGAGCTGTGAAGTGATGTAGTTGCACATTTTACTGTCATGAAATATATAGACTGAGAGGTTTGTTATCTTCTGTTTTATCTGAAATGTGTTGACCTTGATACCGAAAGAGGCACTGAAGTGTTGATGAGTTTGTTCTTATTTCAGTACAAAAGAAATCAAACCAAGCGGCCGATACATCAGCAAGAAAGTGAAGAAAGTGATAACGAACGGTCATAACAAGCACTTACCGCCCACCAATAAAAACAATATTGCAATCAGCAAACCCCAACCCCCACCTCACATCCCCAAAAGCTCAACAAACTTCTCCAATGTGTCAAATCCTGGTCAGTCAAGACTCTCGGGGACTTCTCATCTCCCTAACGGTGGAACAAACCACTCCCCCAACAGGGTCACAGCCAGTCAGCATTCACCTCACAGAAGTACTGGGTCCAACCATTCTCCTGTGAGGGGTAGTGGGACGACCAATGTGTCTTCAGTGTCTACCAAACCATCATCTCATGTGCCGCCATCAAGTGGAGGGGGATCGAAACCTAACTCTGCAATCATGAACATGCCATATAGGTCAGTGCATCTACCCTGCATAGTTCAACTGTGGATACTTCGGGTGTACTTATGTTTGTGAATGTTGTTTACTTCTATTTCAGGATATTGCTTCCTGATGTTTTATGAATAAAAAGTGTTTGCTGGTCTGCAGTAAGAGAGTGATTTTTCTTAAATTTGTATTTTTAAGCTTAATGACTTTATTTGCCCCTCAAAATGCATTCTAGTACACCAAGCAGACATTTTGACAATTGCAAAAAATGTCCTACCATACTTTCGAGACATACACTGAAATTACTCACCAACTGATTTGGATTAATGAATTATTTTGTATTTTTTTACATGTTTACCAGTCATAAATGAACGGTTCATTTATAAGAGGTTGTTATTGATGCAATGTTCTTACGGAAATGTTGGAAGAGATTTCCTGCATGTCTGTTACTATGTAGCATGCCGTGACATTCCATTCAGGGCAGGGTTTTAAAACTTCTTTTACAGTGTAGTTAAAGGACAATGCTACAACATAAGATCACTGTGCTCATTGTCACCACAGTATTACCCATATGGCAAGGAGGTTTGTCCAGTTATTGTCTGTAAGTCTCACACAGCTATGTAGGTTAGCGTCCTACAGTTAATGGTATTGTGGTCAGTTTTTGTGATGTAGCCTTTCCATTGTTCATGACATCACAGTTGGTACTGTGACATCATTCCCACAATAGATTCACTGTCAGGTCAGGGGTCAGGACTTTAATACAGTCAGGACAGGCAATCCATAATTCTTTCGTGTATTTAGGTTTCAGATTGTTTATCCAATTGTAATATATAGATATATTAACTTTTGTTCGATGTGTAACACTTTACCTTTGGTGAATATACTCCATGTCAAGGATCTTGGCTGCACTGATTCATTAGGATGGACCTGAAATGTGCTTCGAAAGCCTGATCAATACCCTAACAGTTCAGTTTGACCACTGACTATGAGATCATACCAGCAGACCTTAACAAAAACATATGTTTTTGTCAGGTTAATCCAAATTGATAAAATACTGCAGCAAAATGTTCTTAAAGCTGTTTCTAGTCTGTTGGGTCCGAGACACTAATAATCTGTCCTTAATTCTTGTTATTTGCACAGCCACTATTTCAAATTAAGCTGACTGAATTGATGTGACCAATGGTGTTGGCTTTGTATGAATGGCTTTATTGTGTCAAAAGATGTGAAGGAATACTAGACTGTCAAGGATATGTAGGTCATGGAGCAGTGCTTGTTCATTACTTGAGGTTATTTATGGACAATGTGTGCATATGCTACTGACAGAACATTTACCACTTAATCTGCTGTTATGATTTCCTCAGATTGAATTTTATATTTTTTTCCTGATGTTTTTCAGAGAACGAATCATCCATTTGTTAGCAGTGCGGCCTTTCAAGAAGCCTGAGCTCTTACTGAGACTAAAGAAGGGTGTGTATTGAATATCCTCAGAGGGAGAATTGTTAGACTAGCCCTTGAAATGGCACAGGGGTCAATCACCCACACAACACTCGACACAAAAAGATAGTCATCTTCATTCTTGTGCTTCATCAGATTTTGTTGGAGATATATTTATGTTGTGACCAGTTAACCATACTTGTCCTGCTTGAGTAGATTCTTGCAACATGGGCGAGGATGCTGTTCCCTCTGTCACTGCTTGTATTGATGTTAGATTATTATTGCAATTTGAATAGCTTGTTTAGGGACCGTTCATAATTTATGGGTGTGGGGGTGTGTGTGTGTTATGAACATAGGTTTTGAACTGTCCCACATTGTTACTATTTGTATTGCTCATTACTATGTAGAATGTTTCGATTTTTGTATCAGTTACACAACTAATTGTTTTATGTTCATTAGAAAAGAAAGCTAAGAGAAGGCAGATGAAGGGTGCCACTTCACCGGGACTGTTACATGCTGTAATTCAGAAAGAGTATTAGAGAAAAAAACAGTTTGCACTATGGTGAAAAAGCATCTTTCCAGATATGCAAGGGCTTGAATGTTACATTGATTATTATGAACTCTAGTTGATGGATTTGAGGATCAATGATAGTGCTGTATGATGTGATGGATGTGTATGTTTTGTATGTTGATCAGATGGTATCCGGGAAAAGGACAAGAACTCTCTAGGCAGCATCCTGCAGCAGGTGGCAGTACTTAACAAGAGCAATAGCTACACCCTCGCAAACCACGCCTGGATCGACGTGCGGACAGACTGGCCATTCTACACAGAGGCGGATCGCCAGCTTGTGAAGAGGTAGGTTACAGTTGGAAAACACAAGGACAGGGCTCTGACGGTCACTACATGCAACTAGGTAGTTCAAGATGTGTGTGCGTGCGTGCTTGCTTCTACGCGTGTGCATATGCGTGTATGTGTGGGTGTGTGTTCTTTTATTGATGCTTAGTTTCTGACTACAAACTTAGCTGTGGGGTTTCAAGATTGACATGTTCCTGTGGACTGATACCCTGTTCATTGGGCAAATCAAAGTCTTTAGTTTACAGATCACTGAATTTTCTAGAATGCAGTACATGTATGTAGATTAGATCCTCCTAAAGCTAACATGATTTCTAGTACAACTAAAGGTTTCTTATCACAGAAATCTCCAGAACCTCCAAGCTGAGTCCCGAAGTGCATCCACGTCCCCTGCAGTCTCCCCTAGCAACCAGGCTCCCGAAAGCCCAAGCAACTCTCAGGTTGGTGTCACTGATATGTGGCTTGGGTTTGATATGACTCATACATGTTTGGATTGTGAAATTCTATTGAAAGGGATGACAAAAATGGCTGATGAAGCAACTGGAAACTAAGTAAAGCATAATTAACGAATCAGTATGTCAACAAAAGATATATCATGGTCTGAAGTTTTATGATTTGTTTCAATCTGTAACTAAACTGTTATGTTTGAAGTATTATTGTGCTGATGCAAGAAGCACGTCATTTCTCAATTGTGAATCCATTCGCTGACATAGCTATGGTGACCGTATGTCGTTGCAGGTACCTAGCAGCACAACACTTTCAAAGTCACATAGTAGAAACAGCATAGATAAGGATACCACAGACACCACTGACTAAAGTAGTATGATCCATTAAATTCTTTCTTCAATGAAAGGCATATGAAATATTTTGTTATCTTGAAAACTGAGTAAGACATGACTTTTTTGGGAGTTGTTAGGTATTTTTAGTGATGGCAGAATCTGTGTATTATTTCAGAAACGTGCAAGTGAAGATGTGATGGAAGGCCCCCAGCCAAACAAGAAGCAGAGAATATCCCACCATGAGAAAAGGAAAGAATCCTCTCCTGTCAATGGTCTTAAGTCCAGTAACAGCCTTCATCATGCCCCTCACGACAAACGCAAGTCCTCCTCGCTGTCCCCTGATGCTAACTGTGAGAACAAGGAGCAGCACATAGATGGTAGGTTGGTTAGGCTTAGTTGGATTAGGTGGGACTGTACAGGGTTGTCATAAGTGGTAGGGCTTGGTTAGGCTTTGTTGGATTAGGTGGGACTGTACAGGGATGTTGTAAGTGGTAGTATTACCTGGGCTAAGGAGCTATTGAGAGGTATCATACAGGGGGTAGGGCTCGAGTAGATTTAGCTATATTTGGTGGCTATAGAGGGGTGTCATATAGATGGTAGGGCCTGAGTTAGCTGGAGTAGGGTGTGTAGGATATAGAGGGTAGGGTTTGAACAGGATCAGCTGGAATAGATGTCTAATGAGGGGTGTCATACAGACGGTTGGACTTGGACAGGGTCAGCTTTAGTTGTGGGTGTTGAACAGGTGTCACATAAATGGAAGGGCCACATCCTGGATGTCTGGAAGGGGTTGTAGATGATATCAATATATGAATGTACCATATCTGAACAAGTCACTTTGTTTATTATGCTACTACATTGAATGTACTTTGCCAATTCTAAGTTTTATGTTCATAATGTACTGCTTTGTTTGAATATGAAGTATGTGTCTGTAGCCATAGTAACTGAAGACATGGTAATAGAAGCATGACATTGGACATGTTGTGCACATGAATATGTGCAAATTGATGACAAATTTTGGATTGTCTCACAACAGTTCCCTTTCTATTTTCTTTAGACAGGGGTTGTTGAACAGCTAAAAATCACGTTCCACATTTTGTTTTGATTGAAGCATAAAGCAAATGGCATGTTATAATCCAAATAGGTAGGATGAAGGTTTTGTTTATCCCATGCTATGCTGTAATTGATTTTAAGCATTCAAACAATTATCCCTGCACAGATAACAAAGACGACAAAAATCAGATAGTAAAAACAGTTCTAAGCACATGAAAGGCCTGCTATTGGATTGATTGCCCTTCTTTACGGCTGTTTCTTGGCACAGGGTAGCCTGTGAATTTATTGTGCAAGTCAAGCTGACATGGATAAGGTGACTTGTGTGTCTGTATGGGGAAGATGAGCGTTGTTTCACTGTCATTGACTTTGATTGTGTCATTCTTTATTGTTTACCAAGCTGTGTACATTTGGCAGACATTGTTGACACAGCCTTCAGATGGGACAAGGAGACAAATACATTGTGTAACTATTGTCATTGCCCTGCTCATGCTGTCTCATCTTGTCTTCAGATAACGGAAACACAGTGTCCTCCAATTCCAGCAACTGTGCTGATTACTTAAAGTAAGTGAAGGGGTGCCTTGCATTCTGTCAGGGCTGGCCACCATAGTAGAGGGAGGGAGTCATTGAACAGGCATTATTATGACTGAAGGCAGACATTTAGGCTAGCTGTGTGTGTGTGCATACAAGAACATTGTTTTCCATTGCTTCCTTCGCAAACATTCAACTACCATGCAATATTGTTAATGGGAAAATAGCTTTTGTAATTGTGTAATGAATGTGGATAATATTATTTTGTACAAAGCATTCTATTTTTTCCCTCAGAAGATGTTTTATCAGAACATTAAAATAACTGATCATTTCAAAATATGCTAGGAGTCTCATTTTTCAGGACTTCATAAATTCATCTGGTAATGAAGAATTTATAGAACATTAAGATGCAAAATACCACTGAAAATCTATCTTATGAAATGTATAGTCCATTCAAGAAATATGCAAGGTCACTGAGTATAAGAGTTGCCTTGTGAAAAGCTGTGTAATGTCAAAACCTGCATTATGTCCCAGTTTCTTGAAACACAATTCTAATTATTCAAGTGTGTTAATTAGTTTGTTTAGGTTGGAACGATCATTAAGAGCTTATTTCTGTTTGGTCATTAGTTGTCTGCCATTGTTCCTGTGGCTTTGCATCTACTGTTCCCTTTACAGGACTTACACAATGATCAAGAACCAGGAACAGAGACAGAAGTACAAGTGTGATTTCAACTCTGAGTATGAGGAATACAGGAAGTTGTTCGGTCATCTGGACACCATTGCCAAGAAGTTTGGGGAATTAGAGATAAAAATTCGCAAGACAAAGGAAGGATCAGAGGCCTTTGAGGTAGAGTAAATCATAGACTGATAGTAGCATGAAGAGTCACTATTTGCATAGCTGTTCCTCTGACTGAATGGACCCATGAAGGTCTGGGGTAGAATTGGCCTTCTGCAACTCATGCTTGCCATAAAAGGCGACTATGCTTCACAAAAGGCATCTAACGGGATCAAGTGGTCAGGCTTGCTGACTTGGTTGGCACATGTCATCAGTTCCCAATTGCTTTGATGGATGCTCATGCTGTTGATCACTGGACTGCCTGGTCCAGGCTCAATTATTTCCAGACCTCTGCTATATAGCTGGAATATTGCAGAGTGCAGCATAAAACTAAACTCTCTCACCTTGAGTGAGTGAATGTTAGTGTGGATTGCACATGCTGTGGCTCTTTAATGATATTTGTTGGCCATAACTGCAGTATTTGTTTTTCTTACTCTGTGATGAAATTCACTTATCACTACACGTGGTTAAAGCAACAACACAGCTAGCCCCCATTAGAAGCCTGTTTCTCAATCAGCTTAATAATTTGTTTGATAATTAAGTTTTTTTTAAGTTGTTTCATGTTTTTATCTCCAAATTTCCAAAAATCCAAAATTAAGTCAACAATGATAATTGCACAGACAGCTTTGATTATGAACATAATCTAGTAAACAATATCAAATAGGTGACATCAGTCTGAGCTCTTGATACACTACAAACATTGTCCATTATAATATCCGCCAGTTTGGCTTGCAATGCTTTTATGTTACGTGATAATTCCATATGAGGATGTTGTTCCATGAAATCCTACCTCATTCCCAACATTTGTTTGGATGCTGATGTCTAATCTTCATCTGTTTCAGTCCTTGAAGAACAGGATATTAGAGGAATACCAAGCCCAAAAAAGTGATCCGAAATTCATTGAACAAAAAAAGCGCTATGACTACCTACACAAGAAACTGGCACATATCAAAAAGTTGGTAATGCATTTTGATCAGTGTTCCCTGTCCATCTGCTCATAGCAGCAGGCAAGAACATGCTTACAAGCTGTGGTTGTGAGATCTACTGGAGTTACACAGTGAACCTCGACTATGGATTCTTCACAGATTGCTTGGATCTTACCATGGGTAAATGGATATATTCCATGGGGTAATGAGTCTCGCTGACTGCTGGATGAATATGGATGCATGGTCTGTTGTTAGGCCAGTATGCCAACTTTTCAAGTTGAAGAATGTTTCTGGATCTACTGAATGTTGCAAGAGTGTAATAAGAGTCACGGGTGTGGCTCTTCCTGCTAGTCACTGGTGGATATGTGGACATGGTTATGTTTCTCAAGGAATGTGAATTTGGATGTTTGCGGGTTTGTCAGACAAGTACCTACCAGGCTGATGAACTGTCTGCTGCCTTTTTGGTTATGATAAAAATGGCCTGGTTTTTGGTTGGCCAGTTTGTTCTACTCACCCAGTTCAACATGCTCCTGATGTTGAAGCATGAATCTTCCTTATCTACACAGCACCCCCTGTACAAATGTTCCTGTGTCTGTCAATCTGTCTGTCTGTCTGTACGTCCATCCAGTGCCTTGTAATGCTCCCGCACATGCATGTAAATGCAGGTGCAGAACGAGCTGATGTGTGTGCATGGCCAGCTGAAGGTCATTGAAAGAGTCACCAAGCCTCTCGCTCCATTAATGGCACAGGTCTACTTTGCCATAATAGTCTGCTATTGCTGATAAGTGCTGGAGGCTGCTGGCTTCACATATTGGCCAAATCACAGTATTGGTGAAACTCTCTCATTTGTTTTAATAACTTATTTAATTTCAAAGAGTTACTAGTTTATTTATGACCTTGTGTTAAATTATTATTAGTTTGGCATTCTCATGGTTTATTTTGAGAAAGCAAATACATCTTTTACATATTTATCTTTTGAATTGACACTGTCTTTACACCCCGGGGACATGGCTTGTCCCATACAAGGTTCAGTTGAAACAGCTGAATCAAAGGAATGTAGTTCACAAAAGGAGAGCAATGTGTTTAGCATTCGTATTTTTGGAACCTTATGCTAGTATAACATCCCAACATAGCAGTTTTCATTCTATGATGCAAAAAAGAAATTAAAGACTACATGTTTCAACATCAATCTGTCATGTAACTGTCGTGATACCTGAGGATCAAGTGTTCCCCTACTTATGAAGGGAACATACATATTAAAAGTAATCGCAGAATTGAAAATGTCTTGATATTAAATTATACTACTTGAAAGAGAACTATTTGACTGATCAAAAATAGACAGAATTTTTAAAGAACAAAATCATATCTTCTTTTCTTCAACTTCTACATGACACACCTTAGACAAATTATTTATTGGTATTTATAATCCATTATTTAACTAAACTCTTGTACGCCCTTGTTTTACATTAAGTTGTATGTGTAAAAATGTTAATTTGAGCGTTGATGTTGGTGCAGATAATCGTTGAATGAAGATAGATGTAAAGCCAGTAGTATCCAGGAAAGAAGAGTTGCCTTGACCACATGGATGACAGTAGTTCACCTCACGTACTGTTGAACAAATATATCAGTTGTATCTGTTGTGTTTTCCGAATATAGGGGAGATATTTTATAGCTATGTTAATATTATGTCAGAGAGATACACAATATATGCATATGAAAGTATTTTTGATGGAGAGATATCACAAAACATAACAAACAAAACCACTTTGTACAGAACTGATGCTTTGGCTACAATACCAAGTGTTTCGGGGCCACCTTTACATGTAGAAGGTGCTCCTTACATATGTATGAGTTGTGTGTTCATTAAGCTTTTGAAGACTGTTACAGAAATAGGCTGTGTAAGTTTTTTTCATTTCGCTTATGTACTTGAAAAGCTTAAGCTGCCCTCAAGTATGATTGGGTATTCATTTGGCATTAGGTTTTCGGGTCAGTGTGACAGCTGGTCCTATGGCTTGTGGCTAGAGGAAGAGGCCGAGGGTCAGTTGTATGAAGTCAGTTGCTGCATTGTGCTCATTTCCTTTGAAGTTGCAAAGAATGTGTAAAGTTTCCAAACATACACATACCAATCTGCTCAATATGGGGAAGGGACAGATTATATATTTTGTTATTTGATGTGTATTGGTCTCAGTGTAGGCATCAGCTATCCGAACATACATGATAATCGGTAACTTTGGGAAAGATGCCCCAATCTTGGTTGATGGGATCTCTTTGTGAAAGTTGATGTAGGGATCCTCCAACCCAGACTCTGTCAAATTGATATATTTGAAAATTCTTTAGTCTACTTTTATCACTGCCACACCCAAACGTTTTTGTTCTGGTAAAGAAAATGCAGTAATAGAATCTTAAACACAGTATCAAGGTGGTTTTGCATACAAATGATTTGTGTAATGATATGGTGTTGACAGGGAAGGGTAGTTTCTTTAGTCTCTGGCAGAAATGTATTTTTAATACTCGTTTTCCCCACTGAAGTGAACTATGTTGGTAAAATCTTTAAACCAAATGAACAAACAACCCGATCCCGTTCATCATAGCTGGATGTTGGCAGGTGAGTAGAGAAACATGATGACAATACAGTCTCTGTTTCCAGTATGTCTAGGAATGAATTTCCAACACTGCCCTGGTGCTCTGTATCCTGTCAGTCCATCAATGGCCACTACATCCATCAGCTGTCACCCTATTGTCCAGGGAGTGGACAAAGCCAAAATCTAATGCTAATATGCAGTGTTTCTTTTCATGAAATAGGAAACAAGGTGAGAAATAGGAAACCTCATAAGTCATGACATAGGAAGTGGCAACATTACAGTAAGAGCTAATGTTTAACTTATTTATTTGGGCACAACAGGCACGTGCCAAACTTCAAGATTGAATACTGCCAATTTTGTGTTGTCAGTATAGCAATATGTGTGTTTGTGATCCATCTGAGAGATGGGGTATGAGTGGTCTTTGGTGGAATGTTACTAGTCCCAAACTGTTCTCGTTGGCTACTTGGTTGTGGATGTTCAACTGTACTTGATACAAATGTCTTTGTAAGCATGCTAAGATGTGCTTCTCTCTACAGAGAGAACTGAGATGACTGTCTTGATAATGTACAGTGTCTGCAGGATAAGCCCTTTCACAAAAGGTAGTACTTGACATTTCATTGTCAGAAACCATAATTAGATGTGAAGTTTCATGTTCTACAATGTTTATATTTGTAAGATTCAAGTATTTTCCAGTCAGAAGCTGTGGTCTGTTTTCACAAAGCTTCCAACAGCTCTACAATATCCTACTTAGTCTATCTAGTTTCTTCTGGGCAGTAGTGTTTCTGTATGAATCTGAGAGATTGACCAGGGTTTCATTACACAAAGCCATTTTTAGCTTTAACTCTCGTACCTTAGCATAGACTTCAGGTTGTCTTAGTGCTAAGGCTGTTTGGTACACCACCACCCTGGTCAGTTGTGTAACCACTGGCGTGTGGCAGAACACAAATGTGAAGCCTGAAATGATCAATGTTTTCTGGTTATCATTATTTTTGTGATGTAGGTATGTTGCATAATGCTAGCTAGTTGACATGAGAGAACAGATGTGTCCATAATGTCTCCACCATGTGTAAGTCATTTGATCTGTATATAACTGGCTGAAAGCATGAATGTGAAGAGCAGATTTGACATGTGACCTAATTATTGACATGATAAGCAGTAAATGTGAACCACACAACTCAACACTAATGGCAAAAAGTGTCCCATGAGGGAACTCAGGCTATAATATTACAATTTTACGGCACCTTTAGAAGAGTAGCTTCTAGTACCTTCTTGCTGTTTCATGGTATGAGATTGGCGGATACTTTCAAAAATATACCAGGAAGTGTACTATCACAGCCTTGAGTTGATACATATTGTGTGTCAAGCTTTGAAACCATGGAAACAACATTAATTGTATACACTCCAGGAAACTGTTGTCTCGCCCTTTCCCCAAAGTATTACTCATTTTGTCTCCAAAACCCAAGAGTTTTTTCCCTTTCTCATTTGTGTGCACCAAGTTGTAACCTGCAAGGATGAACCAACCTTTAGTGAGTTCACATCAACCTGTACATTTGGGCCTCAATTCTGTGCTGAGAATAATGAAAATTATAGTTAAAAATGTTCTTAGAGTAATTCTATTTTTCATTACCAATGTGCAATAGAAAACTAGGTGATAGTTTCCTCTATTTAAATATAATTTGGATGTGATTCTTGTACGAGACCTGGGATGTCCTTACTTATTCAAGTTTAGAGTAATCTCCCTTTGCAGTGGACAGAATCTTAGTGTAATGCTTAGAGAGGCCTCAAAACTTAACAACAGTAGTTTTCTGTTTCATGTTTACTTAATACTAAACTGGACTGATCCAACAACTTTATTCCTACACACACAAATATTGTTGAAGAAAGAGAATACTGTTACTATTTCCTGAACTATCTATAGGTTTTAACAATTAAGTGGAAACAAAACTTTGAAGTAATAGATGTGACTATGTTGCTATATATTCTTGAAGATGTAGTATTGGGTATTGAGACATAAGGAAATGACAATTCCAAGGGCAGTATGCTTCTTTCCATGCCTCACATTCCATGTATTGTCTTGGTAGAATCTGGTGTATAATTCCTGGGGTGACACAAAGCAGGGATCTACTAGCCTTGTACCACACATCTGCTTTACAGATGGTCTGTTTTGTATCTAGTGTCTTCAGTTTCACAATATTCAGCAACAAATTGCAATGGCCCGAAAATGGCTGCAAGTGTTGAAGTATGTTATTTTCTGAAATGAGAGTGAGTATTTTTTTTAAATTGCATTGTTTTTGCCCTTGTAATGACCAGGAGAGGTTCTTTCATGTTTGGTGACCTCCAACCATTTGCTGCTCTGTTAGAAGCAGGGGAGGGGGCTGTTTCAGCTCTTGTCGTGTATTTGTACAGTTTTTGTACATAAAGAAGCCAAGGCTATCACTGTTGTATTTGACATTGTACAGACGTGACTGCTATTTGAAGTGTCATGACATAAATGTATTTGAAGCTTTAATTTCTCCATTTGTGGGGAACCTGGCAAGCAGGAATCAGATGTGTGTATTTACTAACCTAGGATCCCAGTGCCTCATCCTCATCAAAGCTAGGACGTGTGATAGTGCTCACATTCAGAACATTACCAGCAATGCTCAGATTCCTCTTGAGGAGGAGTCAGTCAGTCCGGAGATGGGACTCTCGTTTTTTGACGAATTTATCATGTCTTTGCTTATGATGTTCGTAGAAATAAGACAAAAATGATAACAAACATTCTTGTCGAGGTTGAATGGAAATAACATTTCGTAGCTGAATAGTTTTGACCACTGAAGATAGATACATGCTTTACGTGTTGTCATTACTGCAGTACATTTACGGGCATGCTGATCAGAAACCTGTTGCAAATATGGGGCCTATGATAGTGCTAACCAAGGTAATGCTCAAATCATGGACGTCTGCATCAAAAAACGGAGTAGCGGTGCTGGGATCACTCATGGGAGGGCATTATCATCTGGATGTGGAAGAGGTCAAGTTTAGCCCAAATTGTGTTTCTGCCTGAACCACTTATTAAGAGCTGTGGTCCAGTTGGCTTTTCTACTGTTGTTGATGACCCTTTCTAGAAGTATGTCCGCAGAAGTTATCTCTACTGATACTTTGTCAGGGTGGGAATTCTCAACATTTTTTTTATTGTGAACTTCAGATATAATATCTAGTGATCAATCTCAAGGGCATGTTTTGTACTTAACTTCACTCATACAAGTGATTGTTTTGTGCAGACTGGAAAGAACTGTTTCTACATATGCCCATTCTCCATCGAGACATGTCGTGTTGTTTGCATGTGTATCGACAAAGTGAACTCCTGACAAGATCCATGTATCTTGACACCTGGTATCAGGCGTGGACAACAGACCCATGAGAATATTATGAAGTAACCATTACACATGTATGTTCACTTCCAGGTTTCCAGTGTCTAATGTACATAATATTTGTGATTTGTTTGAAGCTTGCATATTAGGCACACAGACTTTTTTAAGGATGAGAGGAAGGTTTGATACGCAATTCCAAATACTGTGATATGATGTTGGATGTGACTGATGTATTTGTGTGGACAGCAATGAGAGAGAATGTTACACAAAGAGAGGCAACTCCCAACACTTAAAGTGACCCTTCTTTAGTGTTGACTATGATAGGAATATACAGGATTTGTGTCTATCTAGAAATAACCATTTGTCTTCAGTCTCTATACAGTACAACTATTAAAATAATGGTGACAGTGTGGAGCTGGTATGGGCAATATCCATCCAAAAAGCCCTTTGGGCTGAATTTACTGTCAGAGGACCATTTTGCCTTGTTTAAAAAATTGCTGTTCATTTTATTGCGTCTGCTTTCTGTTTCCATATCATAACTTTTGCTAGTTGATTCATGACAGTGACTATCAAGACTATTTTGACAGTTGAATTTAATTTTCAGTTGCTTTAGACTTTATCAAAAGTCATGTTAGCTTTCATGTATGTTTCTGAAAGTGATCTGTTAAGCCATATGGGTAAATTTTGAAGACTGACCTTTTTTCACAATGAAATCCATGAAATGATGTTGTCTAAACAGTTACGTCAATGCTGCCTGAATCCTGCAGTACAGGCCATCATAGTTTGGCATCAGATAGGTAGTATGCTTTACACGTTATGGTGTTCAGGATCCTGGCTTTTGAATTTTCCTGATTTTTCCAAAAATTCCAGATTCCAATGATGTATTGAATATACCATGATGAAAGGTGTTTGGTAAATGTACCATGGGCATATACCCTGTATATTCAGAAGGATTTGATGGAAGGGGAGATTTGTAATGATTGTAATTCATCATTAGCATGTCGTCACATATGCATTGATGCAAAACTGTTATGTGTCACTTTACGTCTACGACGTTCAACATCAGTCTCATTTGCATTTTAACTGAGAGCTATTACAGAGCTTGTGATAGAAGGTAGATGCTGAGTGTAAACCCTGTAATTACTTATTATTGGTAATTGGTTTATCACACAGGCATGTGTATATCTAGTTATCACACGGAAAAGTGTATATCTAGTTGTCACACAGATATGTGTGTATCTAGGTATCACATAGATAAGTGTATATCTAGTCATCACACAGATGGTAGTGTGTGAGAGTCACTCACTTTGATGTCTTCATTCAGAAAGTCCATTTTCCATGTATTGTGTAAAGAGCCAATGTGTAAAGAGCCGCTGTAACTTGTTTCATTGGTATGAAGCTGCTGTCATTAGATCTGCCCATCCCTGTTTTCAACATAAAGTCGTCCTAGTGCATCCTGTTACACTGATGCTGAAGCGGAAGCAGTTTGAAAGCAGCTATCAAGTGAGAACAAGTATGTGGAACAAAACTGGATTTGTGCATTTTGGAATGTTCCCAGAGACATGAGCAGGTAATGTGATGAGGAATAATAGGATTATTGAGGTTATTAGAAGGTTGGTGTTGCTTAGGTTTACACTCTGCATCTATAGAACTGTGCATGTCAAGAAGCTGGTGGCTGTGATGTCACATCATATCAAACAACAAATGTCTCTGTTAGTGGGGACTTGCCTGGACCCTTCGAGTAACAGTTGGAAAGAGAGTAAGCTTGTTCAGGGGCTTGTCTCTTGTGATAGAATTACCCTCATCTTGTTATATATTCTTCATTGTTTTGTACGGCGGCATGTGAAAGAGAAGCTGGTTTCCAGCCTTTCTCAGCAAGTTTATGGTGTACGTTCTAGCAGTTGACCATTGTGTACATATTATACACACTGCTAGAGGGAGCATTGCTTTAACCGAGCTTTAGCATGGTTACTGAATTCAGCCAGAAGCCAACAATCAATTGATAATGAAAATTTCACCCAAAGTCATTTCCAAATGAGTCGAGAAGCAGGTAATGTTTCAGATACATTTTTCTTGGAAGTGATTTTTCATTCTTCAACAAATCATTGGAGAGCAGAAAGTCAATGGCAGTCATGATGATAAATAATTGTCAGCTGATGTGGTTTGTTTTAGTGAGGTGGGGAGGGAAATCCTATGATGACTTGATTTTTGTTCACAGCACTCTTAGGGAGGGGTGGGTAAAATCTGGTGTGGTTCTGGTGGTGGGTGCTTTTGGTATTCGTCAAGTGGGGAGGGAGGGTTGGGAAGGGAGGTAGTGAATACATGATGTCAAGTCAGTTAAGCAGTCGTGTCTGTTAATTGATAAATGTGTTTTGCAAAATGTTTCTGTTTAGTCCCACAGAATAACATGGTGATACGCTGAATGATGGACACTGCAATCAGTTGTAGATAAATGATGAAAGGTTGATCTCAGTTCCCCGCTTCTACCTTGTGGGATAACTATTTGCTGCTCATTATTGTCTATGCCTTCATTTTGTATTAT
This sequence comes from Haliotis asinina, assembly GCF_037392515.1. Classification (NCBI taxonomy): domain Eukaryota; kingdom Metazoa; phylum Mollusca; class Gastropoda; order Lepetellida; family Haliotidae; genus Haliotis; species Haliotis asinina. The sequence goes on from NC_090282.1 coordinate 81,911,566, forward strand.
TTACAAAGATTGTACAGATATCAGAAAGTATGCCATTGCTTGAATGGCACAGATTGTTAAAACCAAGTAATGAACTAATATAAACTGGGAGGAAGACCTTGAATGTGAAGTATTAACTCGGGTTATGATGTGATTGCAAATGACTGCAGTCTTGTAATACTTTGGTGCTTATATCTGCATTATTGTATTTGTTAAAAAGGGACAGATAAGATTGGCAGAGCACAAGCAAAGGCGTTGTGTGCTTAAGGAAATACTGTTGTATTATATAACTGGCAAGTAAGGGGCACTCATGGCTGCGGAATGCCCTGTGAAGCATTGCTCTTCCTATGCAAAGGAACAGTATTTGACACTACTATTTCTATTTTATTCATTTTACTTTGTTGCTCTGTTTAATGCTGCATCATGCCATGACCATATGTAACAGTGCAGGACAGTGCCATATCCACACACCCATTATCACTTCACCCACTGAGATCTTGTCTTGCAATAGTTCATGTAATATGGAGGCAAAGTGGCGATGCATGTATTAGATGTATGGCTGTGTCTGTTTTGTGACCTTCCTTTACTGTTGGCTGGGACTGCTGAAGATCTGAATGTCACAGTCTGGTTGGTGTGTGGCTACGGCGGTTGGGTAAAAGGCATGTCTTACTCCTCTCAGACCTTATTTTAATTTGTGTGTATTTTAATTTAATGTCACTGACCTTGATTGTACATTTGCTGAAACTGATAATATATTGTTCGGAGGGTGCTTCGCTTTGATGAAGAGCAAGACACTTGTTCATATGGCATCAGTTATTTATTAATGAAAACTTGTCAAAACCTCTGCCTTTTGTTGTTTCCATTATTTAGCCGTGATACTGTGTATTATTATATTGCATATGACGTGTACACGCATTGTTCCTTGATGGCTTCAGTTATAGGAAGCTACTTTCTGAAGCAATTTTATGCAACCTCTTCCAGGCTGGAATATCAAATATTTCCTCAATAAATGATTTATGAAGACTCAGTGTTGCATTTTGTACCTTGCACCTCCATAGTATAGTGGAGTGTCTGCCTTGAGAAGGGTTCATCCCCTGCAGTGTCCTACCACCAGACAGCAGATGGATGTTTTTTCATGGTGTATCGTACTTGCTTGATAAAATTCATCTCTACAAATCAGAACAATTATTTACTGACTACCCAAATACATGTACTAGTGTGCAAACATATGATTAACATGGTATATAAATTATGCACAAAGAAAAACGTATCACAACACTAAGTTATATAGGCTGTGAAGAGGAATTGTTTGTCAGATAAGGCATTTATGTCCTCCATACTAGTCATGATAAGTTGCATGCCCAACGCGTGTCCTATCTATGGCACAAGGAAGGAATGGTTTGGAAATCGGTCTAAATCAAACAAGGGGTCCCCGACAAGTCAGTACCGGAGAAAGGTGGCATATTATTGGCAGGGAGAAGAAGTCCTATGTAATTAAGCATCAGCAGACTATTGACATCAGGGACCGTCCCCATCTGTGTAGACCTCGCTATACATGTACAATGTACACCCAAAAAGGAAACTCTTTTGAGACTTTTACAATGCTATCCTTTTGCACCAAGCTCAGTTGTTAAAAGGGAGTGGTTACCTCACCCCCGCATATGCCCCAGGACTGTCTGTAATCCACTTGGTATGCTGGATGTTATGCCAGAAGTGAGTGAGTAAGCTTGGCAGGAGTCAGGCAAAATCACAGCGGGCGCACGGTGTTGAATCGAACCTAGGTCTTCGCCGTGACGCACGAACGCTTTAACCACTAGGCTACCCCACCGCCCCATGCACGCCAGAAGACCTGTCAGACGACCTCTTTTGTCAGGTGACCACAAAACCGCACAACTGGTATGGTGTCGAAATCATACTCACTGGGTTAATGCGTCATGGAGAAAAATCCATTGGTATGATGAGTGTTGTTCATGACAGAAGGTAGACCACGTTTGCCACATGACTGTACGCTGCCAATGGTAACAGTAAGCGTCAACCATACCGATACCAAACAGAGATCCTGGGCAGGGCTGTAGTACCTCATATTGACAACCGTTCAGTCATAAACACAAAGCCAGTCTTTATGGATGATAGCGTTCGACCACATAATGCTGTTGTGGATTTTCTTTTTTGGTTAAGTCCCATCCGGGGTTCGAGCCTACCTCTTCAGAGTCGGGCACCTAATCGCCAGCACACAAAGTCAGCCGCCTAACCCGCTCAGCCACCGCGACTTCCACAAAGTACGCAGTCCAGACTACCAATTGTCCGACTTTCATTTTGTGGAAGTCGCGGTGGCTGAGCGGGTTAGACGGCTGACTTTGTGTGCTGGCGATTAGGTGCTCCGAGGGTGTGGATTCGAATCCCGGATGGGACTTAACCAAAAAGGTACTAGAATTTGTATTTTACTGAGAAAGTGAAATCCCAAATATGACATATGTTGCATTTGACCACTTTCTAAATGGCATCGTGTAATCAAAGCGCCATAATCTTTAGTGTGACCACACACTGGGCAACGGCAAACTGTAGCGCAAATAGGGATGTATCGCAAATAGAGAAAACTTACCAGTCTTCTTATAGATAAGAGCAAAGCATATAGGAAGAATTGCCACCTTTCTCTCTGTTGCGCAACACCATTTGCGTTACGATGTGCATGTGCACTGACAGCTGTATATGGTTATTACAGTGTGCGACCTGAATGAGCTCTGACATTGTACTCGAACTGGTTTGTCTGAACCAGCTTGAAGCCACAGAACGATGTTTATACGTGGCTACTGTTTATACTCTCAATGGTAATCGAACGCAGGTCGCACGCGCAGTAGAAATTGCTTAAAGGTCACATATACTCTAATAGGGTACAAATGCAAAATCACTTGCTGACATCGTTATAAATGAAACCCCGTCATTAAAACTGCTCATTGCGATCTTTAATTACCTTTAATCGACCTTTTTGTCAACAGGGCAGAATTCTCAGCCGCAAACGAAATTTCAACCAATCAGAGCGGCGCGTCTCCGTGACGTAATAGTGGGTACAGAAATGAGGGTCTGTGCAGTATACATCTACATTTCAGGGGTTAAACTAGGTCGTATACAGGTTTGTACAAGCCTGAAATCGCGAAACCTGTTGAGAAAAATGAAAGCTATATGTTCTCACAATCTACTATCATTTAATTTTGTCTCCTGCTTTGCCTAGTTTTCTAGTTGCAACCCTTGTTTTTATAGACGATTCTGTCAAAATCACTTGGTGTCGCTAGGTTGTAATCCGTGTTAGGTGGTATAAACCTACACGTTATTTGTCATCATTCACTTGATGCTAAGTTAATGAATTTATAACAGGCATAATTAGTGGTAACGCCACTAAGATTGCCCGACAAAGGCCCCCATTTGGCATTTCTTTTGTCTGGATCGATCAAAGGATTAACCGATAACACACTGATTGATTAATTAGTTTTATGGGGATTTAAATGGGGGATTTGTCAAAAGGTAGTGTTTATGTATGTACATTTACTAATCTATACTGAATACACTCTGTCGTGTCTGTGTCTATGTAAAACAACACTTCTCTTTCAAAGGATCAACCGCCAATACATTGATTGATTGCTCATTATTGGCTAACTAAATAACTTTTTAAAAACAATGACGCACATTATGCAATTAGTTGCTAGATGTGCTATCTTGGGTAACCAATGAAACTAGACAGCAATGTGAAAAACCTGAAACGATACATCACGTTTTCTTATATCAGACTGTTAAAAGACACATCTGCAGATGAATTATATATCACTTGTTTTTTGTGGATATTGATGGATAAGTTGTTTCAAAGGCATTTAGAAGTTGGAGGAATCAAACTTAAAGTGCTTTATGGTTCAACTTCTTTATTATACAAGGTCACAACGTTTCGAGACAGATTCTAGACTCTTCTTCAGGTGACCTCATTTATAAAAAAATGGTGTTTCGGTTATGACTAACCAAAAGTCTTTCATTTGCTGTGATAAAAAGAGTAAAAAAAATGAGTTTAGTGGTCCTTTAATAATTTCAGGTGTGTCTGTTTCAAAACGTAAATTCTCAAGAACCAAGAAGACCATGGAAGAAGCATCTGAACCCAGTTTGTTCTGTTTTTTGGCGATCTGTTTTCAACAACAGGGAATATCAAGTAACTTTCATTCCTGCTTGTCTACATCAAAGCCTAGTTATCTCCCTTGCCGTTTCAAGTCTATTTCTCTGCAAGAGTCCAGATAGAGAAGGTTCCGCAAAATAAACATCCCGATTTTGAAAATTGGTCGCTGCTATGGACACAGCCGTTGCTTTATGAAATACGTAAATGTAATTATTTTGAAAGTGGTGTTACCTTTTCCACGGAAGGAAAGGTTTAGACGGCCGACTAAGGTTATTCAAGTGTACAAACTAATAAGTAAACATACAACTAAATATTACAGTTTAGGAGCATCTCTCATTATCTGAATTGCCACCATTAGCTGAAACTTGTTTATCCCATCTACTGGAAGTTGGTAAAAGCGCCGTAAAATATCTCTAGACGGCTTGGAAACGACGAGTATGATGACAGTATTTATTCACCTGTGTTATTCAATTGTATAACTGAAAGATCTTTGTGTACTTCAGGTCGTATTTCAGTTTCAAATCCGAAGTGATAAGGAATTAATCGTTTACCCACTTCACGAATTCCATTAACGGATGTCATGGCATTATCAAGCGGAGTTTCGTTTGACACTCCACTAACCAATATTCCTTATGTGCTTAAAGAATCGAGTCAAGACAAAACAGAGACTGATATCTTGAGAATCAATTCCCGTTGACCGGCAAGGGGATTCCTTGAATCGTGTGCCAAATCAAGCATTGGCCTTTATATTTAGCTTCTTACCTTAGGTTAATACGTTCGATCGTCACGCCACAGACCAGGGTTCCATTCCTAATAATGCTTCAAGTCCATTGTTTGAAGCCGTGGTATCGCCGGATTTGCTAAGCGCGACGTAAAACTGAACTCACTCACTGTTAACTGGATTCTCATGGGAATCGCTATTACTCATTTGCAGTACATACATTAAATGAAACACCGAGAACAAGTACCACACGTGCATTTGTTTCACTGTTCCAACTACCGCGCTTACCCCCATGTAATACAAACCAGAAATAACGATTCGAAACTCTGATCATTTGTCAAACAACTTTTATCACAAGTTGAATAAAATTCTGAGATATAAATGTGCAAATGGCAAGGTAAAATTGCGAAGTTTCGCAATCTTAATTTCACTTTATTTGATCGGTACGTTTTCACGGCAAACAGACTATAATTGCACCGTCAGTTTGTTTTGTCTGAGTGAAAGCCCTTTAAACTAAAACGGCTTGGAATATCAAATGTAGCTCCATGAAACCTTGTCTGGACTTATCCGCACTAGTATAAGCGCGTACTAGTATAAGCGACAGACCGAGAGACGGACGGACAGACGGTCTGTAAGTACGAACATTTTCAGCGCAACGATATATCCCAATTTCACACCACAAAAACACCGTTTAATGAAACAGACATAATAACGCTAGCTGATAGTTCACTACACTCTCCAGCTCCTCCATATGGTATTCCTCCCTAACTAACCTACAGTGAACCTATAGATGCTGTCACACGTGCACTGCCCAACCTACATCTGGATATATAGAAGCCAGACGACATTATGTGAGAAGAAATCTCCCAGCATCCCATTTTCCCCTAACGATTGTGACGAATTCCAAGGCCGTTTTGCCCGTATAGTTAAATCCCGTATTTGAGTATCAAGACGTTGGTAAGAACAAGCGGTGGATTTCCTGTTTCGTGTGAACGTAGTCATGTAGTCAACATGCTACATAACTGAATAGATAAGCAAGGGTTGTATGGTATCAAGTCTTTGAATGTCATTTAGAAGTGAGAATACATAAGAATGAAGATTTTTATGGATATCAACTTCTTTATGAGAGAACACAACGTTTCGGAGTTAATGCTTACTCCTTCATCAGGTGATTGAGAAAGGGATACAGAGGAGTATTTATATGTACAGGTAAAACAATAACAAAGTAACAAGTGGAAAGAGTTAACGAAAGCTAGTATAAACAAGCACTGATAGGAAGCCGATAGTTAAGATAACAATGATGGAAGCCAATGGTAATGCATTACAATTGATTGGATATGTTTACATAACACAGATACGGGGTAAGGACGATGTACATGATTGGGGATAAGGATGGAAGCCAATGGTGATACATTACGCATGATTGGATGATGTTACATAACACACGATAGGGGGTGAGCATGTTTACATGAGGGTTGATGATGTACAAACACAAGTAGGTAAGGATGTACTCGGGTAGATTGGCTATACATGAATTACATAGATAGAATGTACACAGATAGATGAGATTAATTTATCAATAAGTCCCAGGCACTTGGTAGGTACACTCCTTGGTCACGGTTGATGGCTGGTTTCTGTCTCCGGATCTCAATGGCCTCTTGCAGTTTCCTTTGGCGCCAGTTGTTGTTGTTGGTAGATAGTATCCTAGTGTCCTCCCATCGAATTGAGTGTTCAGGGTTCTTGAGAATGTGTTCAGAGATGGCCGATTTCTGGTCGAGTTTCCTGACCGAGGTCTGATGTTCCTTCATTCTGGTGTTGATTGGTCTCAGCGTTTCTCCAATGTATAGGTCGCCACAGTTGCAAGGGATCTGGTAGATGCATCCTCTCGGGTTAGGGTGTTCACAGCTGGGTTCTTTACCGTTGGCTTTTAGGTAGGTCGTGATGGTCTTGCCACTGGAGAAGGTGACATCGATGCTGGCTTTGGTCTTGATGAGACGTGATATTTGATGACTGATGGGGCCAAGGTAGGGTATGGTTACTCTGATGGGTGATGGAGAAGGTTTGGGGCGGGGTTCTCGGTCCTTGAGGGTCTTGTTGATGGTGGCTGTGACGAGCTGGGGAGGGTAACCGTTGAGTGTGGTGAATGTCTTTCTGAGGTGGTCCAGTTCATTGTTTAGGGCATCGGGGTGGCAGAGGGCTTTGGCACGTCTGGTAAGGGTGGCGATGATAGCTTGCTTGATCTGAGGATGGTGGCAAGAGTTGTAGTGGATGTACTGGTCGGTGTGCGTCGGCTTGCGGTAAACTGAGGTTCTAAGTCCATCGTCTGTGGTGTGGAGGGATACATCGAGGAAGGGCAGGTGTTGGTTGGTCTCAGTCTCCATGGTGAACTTGATTCTTGGATGTTGGTCGTTGAGGTGGTTGAGGAGCTCATTGGGGTCGTTGTCATAGGCGATGGTGGTGAAGGTGTCGTCGACTTTGCGGTACCAACAGAGGGGCTGGAACGGAGCTGTCTAGAGGGCTGCTTCCTCGAAGGAGGTCATGAAGATTTCTGTAATTGGAGAAACGCTGAGACCAATCAACACCAGAATGAAGGAACATCAGACCTCAGTCAGGAAACTCGACCAGAAATCGGCCATCTCTGAACACATTCTCAAGAACCCTGGACACTCAATTCGATGGGAGGACACTAGGATACTATCTACCAACAACAACAACTGGCGCCAAAGGAAACTGCAAGAGGCCATTGAGATCCGGAGACAGAAACCAGCCATCAACCGTGACCAAGGAGTGTACCTACCAAGTGCCTGGGACTTATTGATAAATTAATCTCATCTATCTGTGTACATTCTATCTATGTAATTCATGTATAGCCAATCTACCCGAGTACATCCTTACCTACTTGTGTTTGTACATCATCAACCCTCATGTAAACATGCTCACCCCCTATCGTGTGTTATGTAACATCATCCAATCATGCGTAATGTATCACCATTGGCTTCCATCCTTATCCCCAATCATGTACATCGTCCTTACCCCGTATCTGTGTTATGTAAACATATCCAATCAACTGTAATGCATTACCATTGGCTTCCATCATTGTTATCTTAACTATCAGCTTCCTATCAGTGCTTGTTTATACTAGCTTTCGTTAACTCTTTCCACTTGTTACTTTGTTATTGTTTTACCTGTACATATAAATACTCCTCTGTATCCCTTTCTCAATCACCTGATGAAGGAGTAAGCATTAACTCCGAAACGTTGTGTTCTCTCATAAAGAAGTTGATATCCATAAAAATCTTCATTCTGGTTGTATGGTAAACAGATAGCGCTCTCGGCGAGCAAGGGTTGTGTAGTAAACAGATAGCGCTCTCGGCGAGCAAGGGTTGTATGGTAAACATATAGCGCTCTCGGCGAGCAAGGGTTGTATAGTAAACAGAAAGCGTTATCGGCGAGCAAGGGTTGTATAGTAAACAGATAGCGTTCTCGGCGAGCAAGGGTTGTATAGTAAGTAAAGCAGAAGACCGACCCATGCAGAGATATCTCGACTCACTCACTCACTGATACAGAGATCATACACATATGAGTATCTAAGCAACTTGCGGGTGTTGAGATCTACAGAAATAGACAGATATTACAAAGTATGCGGACCTATCCGGAACGCACGGACCAAGTATCAGCATAGACGCCACCGATCTCTCCTGTGGTTTAAGTTTAAAAATGCAATGCTCAGGAAAGTGTAGAAACTGCCAGTATCCTACTGTGTCACATCTACACATCCAAATTCAATAAGTGAAAAAGAAGAAAAAGAGTTTCTGCAACTGTGTTTGATTACTTTTGGTAGCAATAGAAACACCTGTGTTTTGTGCCGACTATAAATCTCCCTGTAACCCAAGAGAAAGTCTTCAAACTGTTACTGCTTTGGGACATATACAAATCATTTCGTGAAAGGCGCGGTGACAATCTGATTAACACTGAACAGCTGAATGTATATTTTAAGGATCGTGCTGATGGCAGTACCAATGAAGATAAGTTGTTGATCTGACTGTTTCTTTGCGAGTTATTTATGCCTTACTTCACAGCTTAATGTCAGAAAGCACGCATAACGTTCCTGGCTTTGGGCTACGCAATGATAAGGTTACGTATCTACTAACATCAAATCGGGACACATTGGTACGCACGAGCCCAAAGGTGTAAACATGCTTGCACCCTTAATACAATAACTCTATTATCGTTTGGAAAAATAGACTGACATTTAGTGTTTGGAAAATTAATTTTTATAGACACTAAGATCTCAGTTCAACTGGGGAGCCAGTGGGATGTATGCAGGAAGAAAATCTAGACTTGCTTTAAAGGTCACATGCAACCAAAAAATCAAACATAATTAAAACACATTTATCACTTATTCATGACATATAATATACATTGATGCTTTTAAAAAAACCAAATAAACAAAATTATAAGCGTACAATCGCGATTCAAAAGTGCAATATTTTGTACTTGGGCTTACTTCCCCCCTCGGGAGACCGAACCCAGTCTTAGCACCTGGATGTGCACTCAAGTGTAACGACGGATTCTGATTGGCTGTTTCATTTGCTGATCTGCTGAGGGTTCATTGTGTGTACAGACAGATGATCTGTTTGATGGGCATTTTAGAAGTATAGCGAGTCACAAAAAAGTAAGATTCTTAACACTGAACAGCTGAATGTATATTTTAAGGATCGTGCTGATGGCAGTACCAATGAAGATAAGTTGTTGATCTGACTGTTTCTTTGCGAGTTATTTATGCCTTACTTCACAGCTTAATGTCAGAAAGCACGCATAACGTTCCTGGCTTTGGGCTACGCAATGATAAGGTTACGTATCTACTAACATCAAATCGGGACACATTGGTACGCACGAGCCCAAAGGTGTAAACATGCTTGCACCCTTAATACAATAACTCTATTATCGTTTGGAAAAATAGACTGACATTTAGTGTTTGGAAAATTAATTTTTATAGACACTAAGATCTCAGTTCAACTGGGGAGCCAGTGGGATGTATGCAGGAAGAAAATCTAGACTTGCTTTAAAGGTCACATGCAACCAAAAAATCAAACATAATTAAAACACATTTATCACTTATTCATGACATATAATATACATTGATGCTTTTAAAAAAACCAAATAAACAAAATTATAAGCGTACAATCGCGATTCAAAAGTGCAATATTTTGTACTTGGGCTTACTTCCCCCCTCGGGAGACCGAACCCAGTCTTAGCACCTGGATGTGCACTCAAGTGTAACGACGGATTCTGATTGGCTGTTTCATTTGCTGATCTGCTGAGGGTTCATTGTGTGTACAGACAGATGATCTGTTTGATGGGCATTTTAGAAGTATAGCGAGTCACAAAAAAGTAAGATTCTTTATGGATAACAACTTCGTTTTGTGTACTTGATGTGTCGTTTCAGTATGGATGCATATACTGTTGTCAAACAAAATCATACACACTAAAACAAGTCGTTATTCATGAAGAATGTATATAGAGGTGTTGGGTTTTGAAAATACATGTTCTCTGAATTTGCGCTCGATCCAATAAAAAATCATGTCAGTAGAGATGGTAAACTACTGCGTGGCTGGAATCTGTCATTCGTCCAAGTACAAGGCAGGATTTGGAATTGACAAGAGTTTTCACCAGTTTCCGTCACATCCAGTCATCCGAAAAAAGTGAATGTAGTTTGTTTGCAACCCACAGACATAAAAAAAACCATGTCATGTGTATCACACGTGCCTAATTACATAATGTGGCAGAGACGGGACTCGGGTGCACGAGTCATAAATCAACTTATTTTCTTTATGTCGTATACTCTGATAGGTGTTAAGTTCAAATTGCATGTGGTCAATGATTGAAGCTGTGTACTGCATGTTGTCTTTAGCAGACAGGCAGTCAGACATATAGGTGTGAATAAACGAGACACTGAGCTTTCTCTGTGACAGAAACTGCTTACCACAATCAACCAGTTTTTTTTACATAACGAGTAGATTATTTACTTGTTTGTGTACACAACCAAGATTAGACTACTGCTCACGACCTCAGACGCTGGGCATGCATACTGTTTCAAGCTCCGCGAACCTATTCACTGCTCATGCGTTATGGACGCAGCGCAGCACAGCTGTTGAAACCACTGGGGAATCAAAGTAAACCAAGAGGTTGACGTTTCACAGTTTTAAGATCCACAAACCCGCGCTTGATTCCAGTTTTTTTCTAGTCACGAATTCAAAAGCATGCATTTACAGCCGTTTCGGATACATGGAACATTCGGGTTGTCCGTTAGCGGCTAAACGTTTTCTGTCATAATCGGGCGCCGTGTGCTCCACTGAAAGTTCATACGCCTTGAAACTGTATTTATTCTTAGCTGCATCGAGCAACGCCGTAGTTTCTGTGTTCAGCCATATGTGCCTAACGTCTCACAAGAACATATATCTGCCTTTACCCATCCATTTTAAAGTTTCGGTTTACATATATACATATAAACAGAAATACCTTCAGCTCACTCCATGGAGGAAGATTGACACCAAAGTGAAGACGAAAAACTTTCTTTTCTGACACGATTGGCAATAAATCAGACAGTCACGGTGATCCACAATGCAAGATAACCAAGCTTGCATAGATTCATCCGGGTTGTTCCCAGAGACTGGTGATCACAAATGGTGTCTTGTGCCTGTCACGCCATAGCAAGGCCAGCGCCAGGAGGGGAAACAGTCCGACATAAATATTTACAAACAGACGCTAAATAGCTATGTATTTGTTCCTGTCTGCAGAACGGAAATGTATCTTGAATGCGTAATTTCAAGAAGAGGATAAAAGACCTCTTCTTATCGATATGAACAGCGCCACCTGACGTCTAAATTGAGTCTGGCAGTGTAAAGGTGAACGCTATGCTTCGAGTGCAAGTGTCAAGGAGCGTATGTGGCGATCCACTTGAAGGCCCTTCAGCTGCACCCAGTCCTACTCTTAGCTAAATACTTGCTGTACTTTTGTCATTATATCCCATCTGTTACATATATTTCAGGATAAACAGCAAGGAAAGAGACCCGCGAAAACAAGTAAATTCCAGTGTTAGAGAAATCTCTAACCTAATGATGTTCCTGGAAAATCGGGAGATATGACTCATCATTTTAATTTGGTCACAAAGATGGAATGTCTCTGTTTGAAAGCTGTTTCTGGCTTCTGACTGTTTTGGACTGTGGGCAGCAAGTCGCCATTACATTTCATCCCATCGTGTCATAATATAAGCTTCGCTGTATCAAACACGAACGAGCAGGAGCTCTGGAAAAAGGTCAATCTTTCGCCGCCATTTGCAACCCTCCCCGCCCTCTTAAAGTGAAGGACACAACGATCATAGCTCCACGACGGTCGTAACTCTAAGGTAAGTACAGGAGCTACCGCAGTCGTAGCCTTGTAATCACTTTGTGAAACACCGCTCATGCAGTTCAATACGAGAGTGCTAGTCAGAATTCCAGTAAAACATCCTTTGAATGGCAGCTTCTCATTTCGTCATCAGTGAGTTTCTGCAACATGTAAACAAAGCAGATCCCTGCATGAAGAATTATCCTCAACTGCAACCGACAATTCATAACACCTGCAAATGAAGGCGCCGAGAAATACACCACTTTGAACTAACAAGTGTGAATATATTCATCTAAACTGCAACAATGACTTTTTCCCAAGTAAATACAAGCTTTATTTTCTTTGCCGCCCAAAACCGCTATATGGCAGCGTTTGTTAATGATACAGCCCTGAATCATACAACCCGGTGACTGACATCAAGAGTATCGATCTGAAGGGTGAAGTGATGCATGTATCCAGGGTGAAGTGACACAGGGACATAGGGTGAAGTGATGTAATTATGTAGGGTGAAATGATACAGGGATATAGTCTGAAGTGATACAAGGATGCAGGGCGAAGTGATACAATGATGCAGGGTGAAGTGATACATTCCTGCAGGGTGAAGTGATACATAGGTGAAGTGATACAGGTATGCAGGGCGAAGTGATACATGGATGTAAGGTGAAGTGATACATGGATGTAGGATGAAGTGATACATGGATGTAGGATGAAGTGATACATAGGTGAAGTGATACATAGGTGAAGTGATACATAGGTGAAGTGGTACACAGGTGAAGTGATACAGATATGCAGGGTGTTGTGATACATGGATACAAGGTGAAGTGATACATCTTGAAGTGATACAAGGGTGCAGGTGAAGTGATACAAGGTGGAAGGGTGAAGTGATGCATGGATGCAGGGTGAAGTGACACAGGGATTCAGGGTCAAGCAATACCGGAATGTCGGGTGAAGTGCTACAGGGATATAGGGTGAAGTGAGGTATTAACTGTTTGCCGTAACATCGTTTGGAAAATTTTAGATATATGCTCTGTTGAATGGATAAAGTGAGTTTGGTTCTAAGCCGCTGGCAGCAATATTCAAACATTGAAGTGGTGCAGATGGGGTCGACATACAATTCTGTAGCAAACGCCCACCGATGCCACCGTATCAAGACAGCACTACAGACAGACTGACAGCACTACAGACAGACTGGGGTCACCGTTGACAGAAGTGGTCGTCCACGCATCACAACGCCAGCTGAAGACGATGACGCCTACCTTTGTCATTAAGGATGGAAGGTAACGTTTGTTTCGGCGTTTACTGTATCTTCTCCAAAACACTGTTAAATAGGGTCTCCATATCAGAGTGAATGGGTTTGAAGCAGCTGTATACGTTGTTTCGATTGTTTCACGAAGAATGAAAAGCCCAACGTGATGCATGTCGTAACACACCGAGAAATACATGCAGGAAAAATTTGGATTCGAACCCACTCTCACTGGTTTCACGGGATACCAGTACATATAGCATATCCAGGTCCCCGTTTATACCAGTGTTGCATTGGCATGACTCTGCCGTGCCAGATACATACATTTTTCAAGCTATGTATCATGTAAATTGAAGTCCGAGATTAGACTGCCAGTATGCCAGTTACAACAGTGTCTGCAAGAAAATATCAGTCAGTCTTAGGCAACCTTGACTCTGCAGTACAAGTGTGAGCTTCGGCCTGTTCGTGCGTTCTAATGTTGACAGTGGGAATCGGTGGGCCATGAGCAGTGTGACAAACACCATTTCAACATTGGTTGAGAACGGGATCAATCCAACTACTCGGTCACAGGTACAACACAGACATTTCATATGATGTCCGTCATGACTGTGTAAAGGCATCGTCTACAGGATGAACATGACAGCTGGCCTGACCTTCGTGGAGCATAACACTATACCACAGGTAACATACACTACATGTCGTGACGTTTAATCATTTCCTTACGGATTGATGTCAATTGTCATGAAAAATATGTGTTATATCCTTGTAATATAGTCCGTCCTAGACTTCAGACTATCAGACAAACAATAAGTCTACGCTTAAACGCTATAATGGAGAAAGAACTTGAGCTCACCATGTATTAAGCAGGGCGATGTACAGCTGTACAAGGCCTAGATTTTCTTAGCTCTCTTAGCGCTAAGATGGTCCTAAGCACCATACATTAACATTAACTTACGTCTATCTTAGCGCTGAGAGAGCTTCGAAATCCAAGCACAGGGTCTCAAGTGATCATATAGGGTAGTGTGTAGGATGATGTGCATTGTAGGGTGATGTGTCGTGTGGGGTGATGTGTATTGTAGGATGTCGTGTTGTGTAGGGTGAATTGTAGTGTTGGGTGACGCGTGGTGTTAGGTGATGGGTAGTGTGGGTTGACGGGTAGTGTCAGGTGATGGGTAGTTTAGGGTTACGCGTAGTGTGGGGTGACGGGTAGTGTTAGGTGATGGGTAGTGTGGGGTGACGGGTAGTGTGTGTGGGTAAGTTGTGATGTGTTGTAGAGTGCAGCGTTGTTCTGTGGGGTGATATATAGTGTGTAAGGTAAACATGACAGTCTACATGCAGGCCTTGTGGGTTCGCCCTATTCAGCTGCAGAAGATGTCAGTATGTAATGAGGATCTGATTATGCCTTTCGTATGTAATTGTGATCAGGTATGAGTACTGGCTAATCCACGTACTCTCACTCAATATCTTTAGATATCAGATATATATATTAACAATGATTTTGACGTAAAATTTAGCTAAACATTCTTATGGCTTCTATTTTTGACGATATGTCGTATGAATCCATATCTGTTTGATTTGAAAACAATCTCCCAGATGTAAACCTGTACATATTTGAGTCGGACCTGAAATCCAGTAACACAAGTATGCACCTAACAAGGGGATGGTGACAAGCCATTTGTAATGTCGCACAAGTCAGAACACCCTCGTTTTAAAACACTAACACGATATCTTCAGGATGATCTGACAGGGCAGGTACATGACTGGTCCATCCTGGGTGACATTTGGGCGTAGAGAAACGTGTGTGACTTGTCAGTGAATGAATCCACGATGCAACTCCTGCGATGTTTCCGTTGCTTCTTGGGCTGCAACACCGCATATCATGCCTGACGAACTCCCCGTAGTGTGAGGTACAGGCCCCTGATAACCTAAACCACAAAACCACAGTTGTCATATCCTTCGGCTAGCTCGAGAAGTTCAGTTGATAACTACAGCGAACATTAACGCTAATCACCGATAACGCTCCCTAGGGCAGGTTAAATAAACTGGAATACATTACAAGTCCCGCAAGACACGTGTCGAAGGAAAACATTGGACTGGATTTCACAAAGCTAGAGTTTAATCGCACCTGACCCTTGACGTTAGATTGGTGTCTAAATAAATTATTGAACACCTTCATTTTCCATATTATCCGTTTTCGATTATTATACGACCATATGGCTTTGAATGATTGCAATGGATATATGCACTGGCTGGGTACGGGAATATGGCTTGTTTGCTAACCTTTGCAATGACAAACGTATACATAGTGTGCTACGCTGTATCGTCTAAGTGAAGGCATCTGTTGCAATGACGTATGCTGTCAGCATTATGCTAATGAAATAAGGCATGATTACAATAACACAGTTATGTCACGACATTAGCACGTTTCCAGTCTCTCGGCAAAAGTGTCGTCTGCTTGAATTGAACTTTCCAGTTATCTGGGGACGAAGGTGAGAATTGTCTCCATTTATCACGGTATGAAACTCATCTTTACATATTTCTTATCTCACTGTAATGAATCATGGACTGTGTGACGTCAAGCACGTTTGCCCACTAAAGCAATACATCACGACACACTGTCTGACGTGTAGTTCTCGTTTAAGAAAGAACGTGAAAGAACTTTTCTTATGTGCAGCCAAGGTGATAATTATGGTCGATACAATAGGCATGCCGGATATTCTCATGTTTTCCATTAATAATTGTCAAATAACATCATGAAGTAATTTGAAAAAAAATCAACACAAAGCTTCAAATGATGCAGCGAACGGCTCCGAAAACTAATTCAAAGAGCAGTTTCAAAATCAAAAAGATATGATTAATGAAAATATTTTTAATAACTGCAAATAAAAAGAAATCAAACACAAACTAGAGTCTAGTTGGTGCTATAATAATGGTAATTGGAGATGCCTCGAGGCACAAGCTGGGGTAATCGAAGTACCTCGCGTGGATCAATAATCGGTGTATTGTACCAGCAGGTTCAGGGCCACATCACGTGATCGTCACAGCGGACATGAAGTAACGTAACTGTAACCAGGACCCAGTCCATGATTACCCTTAGTTATGTCAAAATTATATGCGACAATGTCGGAAAATGAAGAAGGTCCGCCAAGCTTGCCACACACACGTACGTACGCGCGCGCGCGCGCACACACACATGCATGTCTACACTTCTGTCCCTGCCTTACACCGGTTGTCACTGCCGTCTGTCTGTCATGTTACTGGTGTCACCATCATCTTGCCATATATCTGTCATTATCCCATGTCAGGTTTGGGAGTCCGGTTCAGAGGGCAGGTAGGTAGGCAAGCAGATGTGATCTCACATCACTAATGTGTTGATGTAAAACAGCCCGAGGGAATCGAGAATGCTTTATTTGTTGTAAGTCCGACGTCAAAGGTAACGTGGCGTCTTTCAGTGATGTAGATGGCTCTGATAACGTGACAGGGGACTGCTCTGTATACTTGTAGAACAGGTGATTATGAGTGGGTGAGTGAATGTGTACGCCGGAGACAGACGCTGCATCAAGGACGTCGCGGGTGGTGGGTCACGCAAACTGACAGTTAAAACTTTTGACTTTACCCTAGCTCAGCGAACGGAATACACTTTGCTCAACATATGTACAATAGTCTCGTGTTCTTCTACAGAGTATGCTATAACAAGCGCTATAAACTTCACATCACTTACAGTTAGAGAGGATAGATATGTCATACCATTAATATGCTTAGTTTCCAAGTATCTTGACAGATTATTACATGAACAAACTATGAAATCCATGAGTTATATCCCTGTCTCTGAAATGCAACGGTTCGGTACTTGACATTAGTATCATCGGTAGGTATATCATGGTAGGTATCTTGTCGTTTTCCGAAGTTGTCTCGGGATGACATGGAAGTCTCGGGGTAATGTGGAAATCTCGGGCTGATATGGTGGTCTCGAGCTGATATGGCATTTTCGGGGTGATATGGTAGTCTTGGACTGATATGGTATTCTCGAACTGATGTTGTAGTCTCGGACTGATGTGGTACTCTAGGGCTAATGTTAGTTTCGGGGTCATATGTCATAAGATAGCCTCTTTGTAACGCATCAGTGAAATCGTTACTCGGTGCTCCAGATCCATCGTCAGTCGTGGAGGTTGTGTGGTAAAGTACCCTCCTCAACCGATGTATATGAAGTAGTGACGATGTGAAAATGTTACCAGAGATGATTATTTTCAACAGTCTTTCTATCGTGACACGGGGCAATACACCACGTACACTACAGCTTACTAGTAGATATGGTTAATAGTTACGTCATGCAATATTTCATTTATATTTCATATCATTTGTATCTTCCCTAAATGGTCGATGTTATGAACATAAATCACAACCCAGAAATTATTTATTGGTGGGTGTTATTAGCTAGTGACATTCATGATGGTTTCGAATTCTGTAACTCCCCGGACGCTTTTTACAAGGTGCGTTTTATGCGTGTTCACCGTTTCCACTGGCCCTTATGCTAAAATGTACATTCAAGTACCGGTTACCGACAAGTTTTTGTGGATGAATGCGTTTCAAACCCACTTCTACAGTTATGTTATACTTGAGGTATTAGGAGGGAATGGCCAATTGGACACCAGGTATACGAACCAATGTGAACCAAGAGATGTTGGTAATAACATCTTTCTGTATGCATTTAGGAAACGTTTAAGGGGTATTTGTTTCCATACATGGTATAACAGCATAGAGTCGTCAACATTTTAATGCATTAAGTTAAAGGTCACATGCAACGTAAAATACAACTTTGCAGATTCTGGTACCTTTCGGTGTGCACTTACCGAAACAAATCATAAAAAATGCCAATTCAACCTGTAAAGTTGAAAAAAAACGCGATGAAAAAAAGCCCGCGAAATCGGAGTTCAAACGTTTCACTAAATTCCCCCCAGCGCTGGGGGAAAAACTGGTTTCAACAGCTGTGCTGCGCTGCGTCCATAACGCATGAGCAGTGAATAGGTTTGCGGAGCTTGAAACAGTATGCATGCCCAGCGTCTGAGGTCGTGAGCAGTAGTCTAATCTCGGTTGTGTACACAAACAAGTACATAATCTACTCGTTACGTAAAACAACTTGTTGACTGTGGCAAGCAGTCTCTGTCACAGAGAAAACTCAGTGTCTCGTTTATTCACACCTATATGTCTGTCTGCCTGTCTGCTAAAGACAACATGCAATACACAGCTTCAATCATTGACAACGTGCAATTTGAACTTAACACCTATCAGACTATACGACATAAAGAACATAAGTTGATTTATGACTCGTGCACCCGAGTCCCGTGTCTGCCACATTATGTAATTAGGCACGTGTGATACACATGACATGTTTTTATGTATGTGGGTTGCAAACAAACTACATTCATTTTATTCGGATGACTGGATGTGACGGAAACTTGTGCAAACTCCAGATTCCAGTCCTGTTTCGTACTTGGACGAATGACAGATGGCTGGAGCCACGCAGTAGTTTACCATCTCTACTGACATGATTTTTTATTGGATCGAGCGCAAATTCAGAGAACATGTATTTTCAAAACCTAACATCTCTATATACATTCGTCACGGATATCGACTTCTTTTGGTGTATATGATTTTGCTTGACAACGGAATATGAATCCATACTGAAACGACGCATCAAGTACACAAAAAGAAGTTGTTATCCACAAAGAATCTTACTTTCTTGTGACTGGCTATACTTCTAAAATGCCCATCAAACAGATCATCTTTCTGTACACACAATGAACCCTCAGCATGTCAGCAAATGGAACAGCCAATCGGAAGCCGTCGTTACACTTGAGTGCATATCCACCCGCTATGACTGGGTTCGGTCTCCCGAGGGCTTCGTTTCGGGGGAAGTAAGCCCAAGTACAAAATATTGCACTTTTGAATCGCGATTGTACGCTTATAATTTTGTTTATTTGTTTTTTTAAAAGCAGCAATGTATATTATATGTCATGAATAAGTGATAAATGTGTTTTAATTATGTTTGATTTTTTGGTTGCATGTGACCTTTAATATGAAATCTCTTCCGAAATCCGAACAATATAGATATGTACCCAGAGTGCGACGGTTAGTCAAATACATGGGTACATCGGAATAGTTACAGCTTGTGTATTAACAATGTCACTGTCTGGGTGAATTTTATAAAAAGTAGAAAAGAAATAGCAACAAAAAAGACCGACAGAGTTAGACACCAAGAGTTCATCAAACGGGGACCCGTGAAGGTCCCGGGGTAGAATAGGCCTTCAGCAACCCATGCTTGCCATAAAAGGCGACTCAGCTTGTCGTAAAAGGCGACTAACGGGATCGGGTGGTCAGACTCGCTGACTTGGTTGACGCGTGTCATCGGTTCCCAATTGCGCAGATCGATGCTCATGTTGTTGATCACTGGATTGTCTGGTCCAGACTCGATTATTTACAGACCGCCGCCATATAGCTGTAATATTGCTGAGTGCGGCGTAAAACTAAACTCACTCACTCACTCATCAAACGGGTGTCTTGTGGGTATAGCACACGACAGAAGGTTCTCTGTCAAAACACTCAGGATCATTCTACGATCGGTTAATTGAATACTGATGACAGCTTGTAACTTAAACGACAAAGTGATATAACGTCAAATGTGGTTGTCAGATTGCTGCTGAAAATGGTTCTAGTGTTACAAATCATAAGCAGCAAAGTGGCAGCAGTGGTGTTCTTATCTGCGTTCATAATATTATGGCTGTAACATATCAACGTTTGGTGGAATGGAAATATTAACTGATGGCCCTGGCAATTTCAGTGGGTGCCTTCGATATTATGCAGTGAAGTGAAACTTATCTTGTTTATGGCAACCGCTGTTTATCAAGGACATCTTGGAGCAGAATCCGAGGCGTGCAATGCAACTTCTGTTGGATAGAACACAAAATGACTTCCAGGAAGAACTACAGTGCCGATGCTGTTATAGTGAGTGAGTGAGTTTTACTTTACGCCGCTTTTAGTAATATTCCAGCAATATCGTGGCGGGAGACACCAGAAATAGGCTTCGCTCAATGTACCTATGTGCTGAATCGAATCCGTGTCTTTGGCGTCATGAGCGAACCTTTTAACCACAAGCAATATGAAGTTAGAAACGGACTGGGATTGGGGATTGGGGATTGGGGATTGGGGATTGGGGATTGGGGATTGGGGAGTCGAATCCCAAATGTGAACAAACAAAATCAGATTCTGGATTCGACTCCCCAATCCCCAATCCGTTTCTAATTTCATGTTGCCTTAACCACAAGGTTACCCCACCCCTCCGAAGCTGTTTACAACCACACAAAGATGACGTTTTGGAAAGAAATAGTACATTTGTATTGTGCTTGCTGCAGTATGTATGAGTCCAATATTCTCAAACTCACCAATGAGTTTCTTTTTTTTCTAACTGACTATTCTAAATCGAAAATAGCAATGTGAGACTTTTCAAACGTTTCCCGTTAGAAGTTTGTGTAGTATAATTGGTAATATTGAATTTAATGGCTTCACGATATCGTAATCTAAAAGGAGGCTTACATCTATACGACTGCATATTTACACAAAAAGTCATATTCGTTCTCACATGTTAGGCGACAGATTTTTTATGCAAATCTGTATTAAGAACTTAATGAAGGTCTTACCGATAGTTTCTTGCAGTCGTTGATTCTATTCTCTGTCACTTTCGATGGCTTAACGCGTGTCAGCATTCGATTTCATAAAAATACACGAATTACGAAGAATTCAGCATTTGTATTATCGAATTTTAGAAGACAAGATTTCCCTTTTAGGCTGTAATTGGAGGCTCTTGGAAGCGTAGTCTGCTTTTTGTCATAGATTGTCATCAATATCCGGGATCTACTTCCATTTATAACGGTATGTAATATTAATGCGAACTTAAAACAAACACCACTGACGGTGGAGGATAGACAAGACAATATGGCCAAATGCAGATCAAGCTTGTCCCATGCAAAAGGACATTCAGGTCAACCCAGACTCGGCTAGCAATTGGACATTCAGATCGACCTTGCCTCAGTTGGCAACAGGACATTCAGGTCAACCTTTCCTCAAGTAGCAACAAGGCATTCAGTTCATTCTGGTCCACTTTGTTCTCACCCTACTGAAGTGAGTGATCATTTTCTCCCCGACGCCCACCATACAGGTGTAATTGTTCTACAACACTCACCATCAAAATGTAATTGTTTTAAGACACTCAACCATAATGGTGCAATTGTTCTACAATACTTTCCATAGAGGTGTAATTGTTTATGACGCTCACTGTAAAACTGCAATTTTTCTGGGACACTCTTTGTAAGGTGTAATTGTTTTGTAACACCCACCGTAAAGGTGTAATTGTTTCACGACGCTCACTGTCAAGAGGTACTTGTTATACAGCACTCACAGTAAAAGTGTAATTGTTCTACAACACTCACAGTAAAGGTGTAATTGTTTTATGACATGCCGTAAAATTGTAATTGTTTTATGACACTCGCCGTAAAGGTGTAATTGTTTCACGACGCTCACTGTCAAGAGGTACTTGTTATACAGCACTCACAGTAAAAGTGTAATTGTTCTACAACACTCACAGTAAAGGTGTAATTGTTTTATGACATGCCGTAAAATTGTAATTGTTTTATGACACTCGCCGTAAAGGTGTAATTGTTTCACGACACTTACTGTCAAGAGGTAATTGTTCTACAACACTCACAGTAAAAGCGTAATTGTTCTACAACAATTACAGTAAAGGTGTAATTGTTTTATGACATGCCGTAAAATTGTAATTGTTTAATGACACTCGCCGTAAAGGTGTGATTGTTTTATGACACTCACCGTAAGGTGGAATTATTTTGTGACACTCACCGTAATTACGAATGGTATTGTTATTTCAAAGACTTGTTTTCTACATCGGAAATTCATAATGCCATGAACAGCTATACAGCCAGGCTGTGCGACGAAAATAACGATCAAAGATGTGATTTAAATTGCTCAGTGATAAATGACATACTTGATATTCCAAAAACTCAAATAGTATTATACAAATGAAGCTGAACAAATCACCTGGAATAAATTATGCTATCTCCGAATGCTTCTTACACTCATCAGATATTCTACTCCCACACCTTGAATTAATGTTTAATGTCATTTTTGAGAATGTGTCTTTTTCACTTTCATGGTCGATTGATATCACGCTGCCTATTCATTAGCATGGTAATGACAATCAGACTGAATATTATAGAGGCATTACTCTACTAAGTGTCTTTAGTAAAATATCGAGTGCCACCATAAATAAACGTTTAGTATTCTGGTCAGAATCCTTTGATAAGCTAACCGACTGCCAAGCTGGTGTAAGAAAAGGATATACTACTACTGACAACATATATATTTTATATTCACTTATACTAAAATACTTAAATAATAAAAGTACCAAATTTTATGTTTTCTTTGTAGCTTTTACAAGGGCTTCCAAATCTATACACAGAGAAAAGTAATGGAACTACTAGATAATAATTCCTTCAGCAAAAAAAATGGGTAAACATTACAGACGTATTTATTTAAACGTCCTGGAGGAAGAATAATGAAATATCTTAAACCTTTGAGAGTCAAATAGGAGTTAGACAAGGTTGTATCTTGAACCCATTTTTATTTGCTTTATTCATCAATGAACTAGCAACGCAGATCTATGAAAAGTGTTCAAATGGTATTCAGTTACATCCAGATACAATGCAGCTATTTCTTCTATTAGACGTATTTGCTGATGATGTCATACTTTTCTTTAGCACTATCCGCGGATTACAAGCAGAAATAAATGAATAAAAACAATACCGTAACGAATGGAAACTAAACGTAAATAGAGACAACAGTAAAATAAGTGTGTGTAAACATGGGTGCTGCAGAAGAGAAATGGTATTATGGAGATGAAATGATAGAAACAACTACATCTTACATATACGTTGAAGTTTATTTTACATACCACCTATCGTGGCTCTTGATTGTAGAAAATACTAATTGGTATTATTAGATATAGTTATATTTTAGATGACTTGTCGCACATATAATTTTTTAGAATCTTTGATGCTAAGAATAGTCCCATACTTTGTATGGTTCTGAGGTTTGAAGAATCCAAACATTTGATATGCTATAAGAAGTACATATTTGTATGCAATTAAAAGAAGGTGTGAAAGTTACTACTTTAAACATAATGGTTTATTGTGAAAGTGGTAGAATTCCTTTATACGTTGAATCAAAAATGAAAGTAGTAAAACATTGGTTAAAATCTTAGATATGCTACGTTACAAATTACCCACGAAATGTCATAATATGATGATGGAAAACGTAAATGGTTTACGGATGTTATACATTTTTTATTTTCCTACTGGTTCTGTAATATATGCCTATGGCTAGAACAGTGCATAGACCCACGCATCCATATTTCCTCCTATCCATTAAACAAAGGCCACTAGGTATATATATCTATATATCTATCCAGACTTTGCTTGACCAATTGTCTGTGTCAAATAAATAAATATAGAATCACGCTTACAAATGTTCGTAGATCCTCCGATGAATTGTTAAATTAAATAGAAACAGGTAGATATATGGGAATTCAAAAGACGATAGAAAATGTGTGATTCGAATCCAATTATTGAAGAAGAATATCACTTCCTTTGTGTCTGTCCAGCCTCCCACACTTTAAGAAATGAGTATTGTACGTATTTATTACTTTGTACATCACAATATTCGTAAATGAATATGTGTATTAGCGCATATATATAGCATATGCTCTTAAAAAAGTAAGGGAACTGTACTTTCATTGTACGATTGTCGAAACTGGGTGATATATGGGATTGAATCAATGTTGATACATTAATAACGGATGTTTTGAGAATGCATCATCACATGGATTTGATTCAAAGCAAATCTGTTCGTTTAGTTATCCCCCTTGTTAGGTGACTAGAGTATGACTTGAAAATTTCAAGTTTAGAATTTTCAGTCATTAGTGTGTGATTTGACCCTTAAAACCCTGATCATGCACAGATGCAAGAAAATTATCGGAAAAAATGGTCTACAGTGATTTATCGACCTGCCTGAAAAACGTCACGATTCATAATGACAACCCATGCACGTGTAGGAGGGTCCCACGTTGTGAACGTTCTTCCCATGCATATGTTTGCGTGTGGTGACAACGTGAAATGATGCTGCATACTCAAGATGAATGTCGTTGTAACGTCCTTCCAGAATTGAAAGTTCAGGTTCCCCTACTTTTTTTAAGACTATATTTTCGGAAGGAAATCCTAGAGACGTTGTCAAAGACTCTGTACTATGTCTTTCTACATAGGAGAAATGAACTCTCTACAGCCTAATAATGATGCAATCAGCGCGCACGCACGCACGCACGCACGCACGCACGCACGCACGCACGCACACACTAAATAAAGATTATTAGAGCCTCACCATAAAGGTGGAATTATTCTGATGATCAGCACGGACACGTATTTGGTATCTATAGGAGTAATTGTCTCTTGGTGTCACGACTCAGAAATGGGTACGGAAATGTGCACCGACATGTGTATTTCTCTCTTGTCTTCATAGTCACTGCATATTTGGCGTCACGAATATTAATGTCGAGTCAACTGTGTGTGTTTTCTTGCCTCTTACCGTAGAGGACATAGTTCTTGCTCAGATGCCGAGAATCATGCGAACAGTATGCTGGGTATTTGAGTTGTGATGTCTGCGTATCTTAGACTGGAATTGCAATAGGTACGTACTACAATACGTATGTGCTCAAAATAGATTCAAGTCACTATACTAGCATAGTCTGTGTGAGGTGAGTGAGTATGGTGTTATGCCGTGTTTAGCAATATTGCAGCAATATCACGGACTTATAGGCCCGTGATATATATCACGGGCTTATGGGCTTCACACATTGTACCCATATGGGGAATCGGACCTGGACCCACGGCGTAACAAGCAAACACTTTAACCAGTAGGCTACCCCACCGCCCACTGAGTCAGGTGAGGACATGTCCACAGCCATTAAACAATTCGCTATTAACGTTAACCCTATCGCAATCACGTGAGCAAACGCGGCGCTCAAATGAACCCCATGCAAAACCAATTTCGAGGTAATACCTTATTCGAAGCAGACGAAAACTGTCCGCGTGTCAATGAACGGGACATGTTTCCCAGTCAGAATGTATAATTCAAACATAATATGATTTCTATCTCCGCTGTCTTTTACGAGCTTAGTAAACGTCAGGAATGAAAAATTGTTATGGAAACCAGACCGGTTATAATATGAAGGAAGACATATATCAGGAGACGTGGCCGGCGTTATTGGCAGTAACTGTTCCCCCCGAGGGGTACTAAACACTTAACTACTTTCACTATCACCCTACCCCACGTACACTCGTATTCCTTCATTCGGATATGGTCTTACAGAAGGGTTCAGCCTTCCTTTCCAGTAGATTTAAGTTATGACACTGATGAGGAGTTCTGGTATTAATCAGATATTAAATGTAATAGGTCAAGACTGCCATCTCGTACGTCAAATCAATTACTGTGTTAGTTCTCAGTGTATCTGAGAGTACAGCTTTACATGTGAAGAGATGATACACGTGTCAGATGGCAGTCACGTGGGCATTGTGTACAAGTGTATATCACCTTTCTAACAGTAGGCACACGGGGGCATTGTGCAAAGGAGTATATCACCTGTCCGACAGTAGACACATGAGGGCATTGTGTATAGGCGAATGTTATCTGTCAGAGCGTGGACACACGTGGGTATGGTCAATAAGCGCATATAAACTCCCTGCTAGTAGATGATCTATAAGTGTCTGCCACCAACTGATAACAGATACTCCAGGCAGCAGGACATAATGATCACAAAAGCTGATTTTGATATCAGTACACAACTGCGTTGTCGAACCTTACAGGTCCTAATCAATAACCCTTCGTGAATGTATCTATAAGGGCGGCGAGGCAAGGGCATATTTTGTTGCTTCCGGTATTCTCTGAGTCTCAATCCCAAACCCTGGTTAGGAATGTCATTAGTCAAGAATGTGGTCTTTATGAAACTTACCTGTGATGTCCGACCTTTGAAGCTGGCTCATCGCCGACTGTTATTACGGGGTGTCTGGTGGACACAGTTCAATTTCGGATTTGAGAAAATCGAAATATGGATATTTTTGCTGCAAACACAACCGTCAAAGGAATGTTTTTTGGAAGTACAAAGAGATGTATTTATATACCAGAGAAACAAGCCAAGCTGACAGACGCCGTTACTGCGTTTTTCAAGATGAAATGCACATGATACTAATTATCTGCAGGATCCATTATACGTATGTTGCCATAGGTTACAAACAGGATGCCTTTCCAATACTACCGAGTTAAAACCCCAGATCCATAATTATATAAAATACATGTAATAGTATCATTAGTAACGTTAATAATATCTAGGTTATTTCATGACTACTGTACATTCACAAACTACGAAAAATACTTAAATAGACAGATATGACAGCTTGCATCAATACATTAATATCTCACAAAGTATTGATTTGAATCTTTACATTATGAACTAAAAGTGGATATAAAATAATTTTAATACAATGTAATTGAAAATAGACAGGTTCATTTCGTTCACTTCTATATTGTAAAATCAGGTAGATTTGACACTTCAAATTCTCAGGCTTAAGTGATTGTATACTTTATTTGCTATGTACTATGTATGACATATACAAGACTAACACTCCAACTATGTCATCATTACCTGGTTAAACAAAATAAGTTCATTCAACTGTTAAAATGCAATTTTCCTGTTCAGTACTTTCGTCTCAGGTTTGAATGTTTTCCCACCTGTTTGTACGATTGCGCTGATACAACAGGCCAGATGACATTTGATTCTGAAAATGTATATCCATCAGTAACAAGACATATTTAAAGACACAATGTCAGTCATTTTTGAGCATATTTTGACCCACATTTTCTACACTGGGGAAATACACACTCACTGTAGCTTTCGACTGATGCAATAAGAAACTTATTATCGATAATTTACACGTCAAGCAGAACAAGCTTTCGAACAATCAACACTTGTCATACATGGAATGTAAACAACTGCTCCGATCGTCGGAAGGTGTCGAGCGTGGCGGTCTTGTGGGTGTTTACCGAACTGGTTTCAATCACAAGTTGTAAGCGAAATATTCGTAAAGAGCGCTCCAACCGACATATGGAGTTTTCTTAAAACAATGTTCGGTCGGTAGAGGACGTGAGAGTCGATTTAATGCAACGTTGCATTAATTCGTTGAACTTTTTAATTTAACATTGTAATTAAAACCGTAATTTTGTTTGGAATACATTATATGGTAACATCCCCGAGGAAAGATAGTCAGTATTATCGAGAAAATTGCATTATGTGTTTGTAGAGATGCGTAATGTGACATTGTGACTTTAAAGTGTAGAAACAGTACACGAATTTGATTAATTCAGTTTGATGCTTTAGTACTAGTTTCGGTGTTTCATCTTTTTAAGATATTTACGTGTTTCATTTTAATATATTAATTAGCCAACACTGATTGATTTAAGCAGTCCTTTGATAACTGACATTCAACCCGATGTTGTTTCTCTCTTATTACATCAAAAGCCTTTCAAGGATCACGAGGGACAAACTGCAGTTGATTGACGGCGTGTTAGTGGAAATCTGTGTCTCATCTAGTGGAACTGGTATGGTTATCCCGTACTTAATTAGAGGACTGTACGATATAATCTCAATTTATCGTACATCTTTCACGGTGTTGTAGGTTTTATAACTGCTTCTATCTAGGACGTGACGCGACTGAGACAGAACTACACCGCGTGCTGAGGTCTAGATATCAATGCGCTGAGTTAAATAAGGACCACGGGGGGCAACTCTACAAAAGAGATGAGAATGAGTGCATATGTGAAGGGAATATTAGAAATAGACTTGTAGATTAGCACCATACATGCAGTTTCTGGTTACTTCCTGGACACTAACATGATAGACCTGGTCGCTTTTGAAAAATCAGTTGGAGCAGGAATATTAATGATAGAAGAAAAGTCAATAGCCGTTTAGTGGTACTTAGTATCAGAGAATGCATAAATCTAATACGAAACGTGACGATGGCGCAGTACTTCTTCTATGGTATTTGAGTGAATACGGAGCGGTGGAGTAGCCCAGGGGTTTAAGCCTTCACTCGTCACGCCGAGACCCTGAATTCGATTCCCACGGGTACAATGTGTAAAGCCCATTCTGGGTGTTCCACGCCTTGATGTTGCTGGAATATTGCTACAAGCGGCGTAAAGACCAAATTACTTTCTCACTTGAGTGAATCAGTGGAGGTTAGAATTGTAAACCAAAAGTTACTGTGTTATGTAATCTGATTGGTTGAAAAACATGATCAAATGGTATTAGATTCCCGGAAACTGCAAGACTGTTCACTGCGTCTTGGCACGTAAACACATGTTTTGTTGTGCCACCAACAGTGGTGACGGCATTCAAATCATATTGTGACGTAAAGTTAGAATGACGTCACAAATGAGGAACTCCAGATGGGAACCAGCTGAAACGGCCAGGTGATGGTACTTTACTGCTGTACCCATACTCTATGTAAACGAGTGCAGACAGTAAAACCCCTTTGCTTTACTTTTTTGTTTACAATGTCGATAAACATCATGTGTTGGCCAATTTCTGGGTGTTACTGAGTATTTGAAGCACGGGAATTTGGCAGGTATTTACGGTCCATGAAATAAAGCAATATAATAACGAAGTACTTTCTACCAAAAGTGTATACAGGTGTAATCTCTTATCTGACGAGAGGGCATGTTTTGTCAATGAGCAGTGTACAGAGCACAACGCTCCATCATGTACATATTTAATATCCTGAATAAATGCACCGGTCAGAGAACAATCATATTCACAAGACGGAGTACACTCTTACTAGTTCAAATTTACAAGGTTGCGCTTTGGTCCAGGACTTGTTAATCGGATGGCAATATTCACCAAGTTGTAATTAACCCAGCAGCGTTAAAACCGGGCAGCCTATAAACTCGAGACTAAAGCTTGCATTTCATTGCTTGGCAATTCTAGCACTCGTTTAGATGGCACTGTTCAAACCACTGTTGCAATAAACTTCCAACTACAAGAAAACCCTTTCATGTTTCAAGGAAACCTTATGGTTTCATGGCGATATTTCGCTGGGTTAGTTAACTGGCCAACAGTCTTGTACCGATCAGTTTATGCTTTACGGGAATGTACTAAGACAAGTCTCGTCGACTTTGTACACTTCAGAAACATTCTCAGTCAAGTGTTTAACTAAAAACAGTTTTCCAAATATTGGGGGTTGTGTGTGTGCAAGTAGGATATGTAGACCAAGAGGGAGGATTTAACTGCTACATGTTACATTGGCGGTGTCACACGGACGAAGGCGGTTCGATTCCCCACGCTAAAGTAGTGTTGGAATAGTGGAAAACGCGTACTCACTAATTCCTTGTTACTAATTAGGTATCCAGCTGTTTAGGTCTGATATTTCAATGCACGTGTATCACCCGAAACTATTGTTAGTTCCAAAGATTGCAAAACTCAGCAATATTCAAATATGTCATGCATCATCTAGGTATGAATGCTTTACGGATCTACAACCAACGACAACTGGGCCGCGTGTTAATGTCCACGCAAACAATGAACATGAAGCTAATCCCTGTGTCCGCGTTAACGAAAAAACCTGCATCTTTCGAGCAAATAAATCTACATTTCACGCACGATATAAAGCATTTTGTGTTCTGGGTACTTAGATTTCCAAATTACTTCTTTAATTCGCACGCCGGTGAAAAGTAACAATGTCCACTTTGATATGGTGGTAAAGGTGCTGATGTTACCTCGCCTCTTCGTGCAGAGTCACGATTCCAGAGACTACAAGAAACACTGAATACATGCTCACGTGGACAACTGGAATTTTGCTTACAATGTCGGTAATTCCTTTTCACTAACGACATATTTCTATGTAGTTTTCTTGCGTAATACAAGAAAAGATCTTTATCAAAATGTACACAAGAAGACTTGACACTTACTCTGGCGAAATTAAAGGGAAAGCCTTTATATAAAAAGCCCAAACCTCGCCAATATGTATTGCTGTATCATACAACTGAGCCCTTCAGCCTTCAGTTTGACATAAATTGCTGCAGCCGTTCGAAGGACCCAGTAATGAAGATAGACAGACCAGCAAAATGAGCCAATTCGGATGTCGAGATTTGAAGCGACAGAGTACGCTGCAGAGTGTACATCATTCCCCGCGGTTGTGGTTGCCTTTTTAACATACATCACATACAGGGATTGCATCTAGGTACATGACGACAATTATATGGCGTCACTAGTAGCTCCAATTCTTGACGTTACCTGAGGCAGATTGTCAGACACAGATGCATATCCCGGTTTACCTCACTCCTGGGAAGATTTTCTATTCGCTGCCTAGAAGAAACAGATCAAACCAGATGGAATCATATTCAGTAAAATGACCCCATAATGCCATAAACAACATCCTAATGGTAAGCCTTCGCGATCGCCAACGCTACGTCATAATGGTGATTTTATGATGAATTCGGCGAGTATGTCACAGCTGGCAATGATACGCCACTGTCGAAAACAGTACACTACAAGTGAAGAACCGTCACAAGTGCCAGTATCATTAATGTAGTCAGAGAATACCCCACGAGGTACAAGTTAGAACGGGAAATGTGTCCCGATCGAAATTAATCTTCAAGTTCGGACAAGGTCGGGGCAGTGAACATTAATTTCACTCGCTTGTGAAATACCAACGTTTCGGCACACGTGTCGTAAACATAGTAAAACATGATCACACATATAACATCCTCTACGTATTAAGCCAGACAACAATGATAAGTCACAGTGATCAATACTGCGTCATAGTCAGCAAGACAATGACATTACGTCACACTCGTTGAACAAATACAACTGTGACGGAGAAGTCGAAAAGACAAAGCCACCAATGCCATCTCTCACCACATATCTCAAACTATGAACTCAGATCTATTCCTGTTAACACGTCTTAAAGTCGTTACACGCAGCAATGTTGTGTGCAAGACGACTCTGTTCCTTTCCACCGTTCGGTTGTCACTATTCCTGATAGACAAAGAGCATTCTGTTGTGGTTTGTGTCAGCTTGAAGGCTTGGAGTCGGCTCTCAAGATATGCGATGTCAAACCGCTGCTACTGACTAGATGTTTGCAAAGTGTGCTGATATGGTCACAGCAAGAGCGCCGAGATGCTGTCGCATGCCCATAGATCATTAACTTCATGCCACCTTCAGTAAGGGTGAGAACTAGCCACCACCACTATGAAGGAGAAACAGCGATAAAAGAATCGCATTCAATATGGTTGAGAGACAGCGATGATCGAGCCACTTCCTGTCTGAGTGATACATAGCGATGATCGCGTTACCTCCAGTATGGATGATAGAATACGATTATCGAGCCACATCCTTTCTGAGTGATAGATAGCGATGCTCGAGTTAGTTAGAGACAGCGATGGCTTGACTATAAGAAAACAGAGGAGAACAGTTTCCTTCAACGTTTTAATAACAGATTTAACACAATACAAAAACCAAATGTTTTGGGTCAAAATGATATCTGTCATTAGCGTGGAACTGGAGAGAAGATGTGGCCACATGGCGTTCATGTGTTTATTTGTAACCTGGTAACGTTGCACAATCAATATCAATGTCTAGTGTTCCCTTCACGTGCTTAGATAACTGCCGGTACCCTACTTTGCATTACCCGTCAGTTGTCGCATATGTTGCAGGGGAAGTGTCACCATTCTTGGTGCACAGCTGCTTCCAACTCGCAGATACAGAACAAGTGGTACTCGTGCTTCCATACATCGTCCGATAAAGTCTCTGATATTCTACGGGAAGTTGATTTTTGTTCTAATGGCGAGCCACGGATGGCGAGTTTAGTTCTTGGTTGAGGTTATATCAGCACGAGAACGGCGTGGCGTAGTATTGTCATCAATAAACACAGATCTTGTAGCAAGAGGATGATCATCAAAAAGTGAGACAACGACTGGATCCAACATTTCCTTCTGCTGATCACTCGTCAAAGTCCCATGTATTGTCAGCATGTCAAGTTTACACTCATAACACACTTCACCCACACACTGGGAGCCTTCGCCAAAAGCAACAGTTGGTTTAATGTTTTTGCTGCAAAACCTGTGTTTTGCTGTCCCAGAACCTGAAGCGTGGAACAGTTACACGAAGAAAGGATCGGCTTTCATCAGAACAATGTATTTTAGATGTCCTCAGAATTTAGTATTTCCGCTGCGAACTCCAAAACAAATATACCTGGTGGTGATGATCTGTCAGTAGAGGAGTTTGGATGACTCTTGTACCCGACTCTTAGGCAACCACGGGCTGTTCTCGTGGAGCGCTGGCAAACTGGTAACCAGTGTAGCTTGACAACAGTCGCGAATCTTCGTACTATAGTGGTAGCCTATGCAGGTTAAATACCAACATGTGGCATGTGCATTAACTGTAAACATTCATGGGTTGGCATCTTGCTTCAACGGGGTATGTTTGAGACGCTTTTGCAATATTTTCTTACGTGAACATCATTATCATACGTATCACTGTACACAAAGATAGCCCTGTTAGCGGTCAACATTGAAATGTACTCAACTTTCTTCCGGATAGACAGGACAGGACAGGGGTGATCGGGACGCCTTCAGTTGGGATAAAAGAAACCGGTGATAGCATTACTTTCATTATGGCAGGGTACCAATGTGTCATACCGCCTGTACTGAGACCTTGTCGAAGGGAAGGGAAGAAATGTGTCCACTGCAAAATGGAAACGAATTTGTCAGTTATGCAATTTAGTAACAGACAATGAAATTCTCTTTGTGTTCGTCTGTCCATTTTATAGTGACTTTCGAAAGAAATATATTAAAGATAATTTGATAAAGATGCCGCCATCGCAAGCTTTCGTATATGTTTTAGCTGCTAAGAACGAATCTCAAATATTAAACATTTTACTATATATTAAACATGCATTAGTTACAAGGAATGAATCGCTTAAAGAACATGTTACTCCCTGTGTGCAGCTTCATGTTATGTACAAACTCTCTTGTATACGGAGGCCTTTGGTACAATAAACCTTTTGACTTGACTTGAGATGGACGGAAGACAGGCTGAGCGAGACTGTCGCACTGTTAAGGACAGAGCGAGTATAAGAGGGATCGCACAGTTGTCGCGTGAAGCCCAAGTCGTCAGTGAGATCTCGCTTATCCTATCTCTATGCATATTGGTTTTGTTTGATGCTTAACGCCACACTCAGCACCGTTCCAGCTTTGTGGCGGCGATCTGTAAATAATCGAGTCTGGAATAGACAATACAGTAATCATGAGCATCATCCACGCAATTGGGAACCGATGACATGTGTCTACCAAGTCAGCGAGCCTGACCACCTGATCCCGTTAGCTGCTTATTACGAAAAGCAAGGGTTACTGAAGAACAATTCTAACCCTGATATCATTCCCCGTAGTATCAGTGTGTATGTATTGTCATGAGGAGAGTTTGCGTAGGTTATGCAAGAATTCTATTTACCGTCATTTATAAAAATCTGCATCATTACTCACACTGTTCGTACAACAATGATTACACGGGCGGACCCAAATCTCTGGTTTAACAGAACCTTTAGATTTGTAGATACAACCTCCCTTCCTGTTATTAAGTACTTAATATAGCAGTACTTTTTTGCAGAGTTTTATATTAATGTCAGTTCTTGAACTTGTTTTTATTGAAAATGCTCTATACAAGCAATTGTTATTTTGCATTTCCAAGAGATGTCTAAAGAATATTCAAGCATACTGGACCAAATAAGTTAGGGATATTGGTATTTTTATGATAGACATTGGATCAGCATGTCCACGATTAACTATATCATTATTCATAATCATTATTTCAATTTACAAACATCCCTAACTATTTTCGTCCAGTATATGATGAGCTTCCGCCTTTGTTATATTCTCAAATGTATATATCTGATTTCTACGATTTCTAACTTCTTCCCTCTGACATATCTCAAGTAAAGATAATCATAGATATCTCTAGTACAATCATGATATCATGGACTGAATTACGGATATGTTGAAGCACATTTATGATGTGTACATTTGTGATATCTTAAATGGGACTAATGACATCAGTTATTTGGTTACTGATATCTTGAAATATAATACTGATATCAAAAATAAACGACTGACATGAAAGGTTGATTACATTCCAAATGCGATTTCTCTCCTAGATGTTCTGGCTCCAGACGCAATGTGCGTTGCGAATC
This sequence comes from Haliotis asinina, assembly GCF_037392515.1. Lineage (NCBI taxonomy): Eukaryota > Metazoa > Mollusca > Gastropoda > Lepetellida > Haliotidae > Haliotis > Haliotis asinina. Next base: position 81,946,464 of record NC_090282.1, read on the forward strand.
GTGTGAACTGTAGCCAACAAAACCCTCACTCATAAAACGTATTAGAAAACGTGTAACACTAGCGTGAAACAGTGTGCGTGTAGTGAATGTTGGCTGTCGGAGACGCTGAAACAGTGTGCGTGTAGTGAATGTTGGCTGACGGAGACGCTGAAACAGTGTGCGTGTAGTGAATGTTGGCTGACGGAGACGCTGAAACGGTGTGCGTGTAGTGAATGTTGGCTGACGGAGACGCTGAAACGGTGTGCGTGTAGTGAATGTTGGCTGACGGAGACGCTGAAACGGTGTGCGTGTAGTGAATGTTGGCTGTCGGAGACGCTGAAACAGTGTGCGTGTAGTGAATGTTGGCTGTCGGAGACGCTGAAACAGTGACCGTGTAGTGAATGTTGGCTGTCGGAGACGCTGAAACAGTGTGCGTGTAGTGAATGTTGGCTGACGGAGACGCTGAAACGGTGTGCGTGTAGTGAATGTTGGCTGACTGAGACGTTGAAACGGTGTGCGTGTAGTGAATGTTGGCTGACGGAGACGCTGAAACAGTGTGCGTGTAGTGAATGTTGGCTGACTGAGACGCTGAAACGGTGTGCATGCGCGAAAGCTGACAGTTTCTTTTCTGAGTGTATTCTGACGTAACATCGAGTACAACATTTTATGATTTAAATTGGAATTTACAAATTCACTTGTGATCTCTGCCGATTTAAGTGTTGCCTCTGTTTCTGTGGACACTGAGTTCGTGGTACAGAATTCAGCCATTCTCATTGTCACAAAGGCATAGTGGAATCCATCATAAATATGACACCCATAATATACAAACAGGATTCCGTCCATTTCGCGGTGTGTTCCCGCCAGTATGTATGTCGTAGTGCACATGGATACTACTGTGTGTAAACAAGCACAGCTTCAAATTACTAATCAGGACCACAGCTGCTAACAAGGGCTCCATTTCCTCCTCCATATGTCATGCTATCGGAGATATTCCAATAAATGATAATGTACATTTGTTAGATAACAAAAGGGATCATTACGCCAAATGAAGATTGTATTAATGAGGCAGGATGCGTTTACTACAGACCCTAGCCAGGTTGGTGCAGAGGTAATTACTGCATAAAGTCAAATCGATTCACCACGAGGCACCGACTGCGCGGATCACGTGATAGAGCGTAGTGCGAAACTTCCGCTGAAAGACCGCGCTGATTAGTTCTGACTTGGAACAGCTTCAGAGACAGACAGGTAAGATCCTGTTGGGGGTTAGCGGTCCGTTGGATGCTTTTGATAATTTGATTGTGTACATGTATCCTACATGCACATTTCAGTGCTATTATCAATATATATATACAGTATTATACATTTTTCGACTAAAAATAATAAGATTTACTCTACAGTGAACGGAATCCAATATATATTTCTTTGTATGTGAGGAGGCATATTTGTTTTTCGATTACGTGAAAATCTATAATTTATTTTCTTATGTTTAGACCATATTCTGTCAAAGCCTCACTGAACCTTCTCGATAATGACCTTTAAGGCACATAATTTGTCGAAAGCACAACCGTAGTCGAATGTTTATAAAACAGTATATGTTGTATATGCTTATGTATTAGATGGTATGAAAAGGGGACAAGTAGAGAGGAGGGTTGAAGGGTGTGTTGTGTTAGAAATATCTATCTACAAGCAGTTGTGACTACTTCAAATTACGCCATGTACCACTCTGTGTCCCTCAGTGGATCACTGTACTGCTCTGTGTCCCTCAGTGGATCACTTAACGCTCTATGTCCCGCAGTGGATCACTGTACCATCCTGTGTCCTGCAGTGGATCACTGTACCACTCTGTGTCCTCAGTGGATCACTGTACCACTCTGTGTCCCTCAGTGGATCACTGTACCACTCTGTCTCTCAGTGGATCACTATACCGCTCTGTGTCCGTCAGTGGATCACTGTACCACTCTGTGTCTCTCAGTGGATCACTGTACCACTCTGTGTCTCTCATTGGATCTCTGTGCAGAAAAACCAGTATGCTAAACAACGACGCGCATTTTATGATTTCTCAAATCAAATATTCCATAACTGAATGTTAAAGGGAGATATAGCCGGTGACGATACTTGGACGTTCGTCAAATATTCCAAAACTGTAAGAGAAACTTTCCTGGATTCCTCGGTCATATTGATGTTATTCAACGTCAGTTACCGATAGACAGCCAAATATACAGGCGTCAGACTGACATTGGTTAGACGTCAGTTCGACGTCGTCAAACATGACCACGCCCGTGAATGTTCATAGTGATGAGTGAATCGGATTCATCTGACTACAAGGTACGTAAACAGCATCCATGACCCAGTTTCGGCGTTGTTTACATCATTTACGTCTTTCGTTGTGCCTGATGTCGCATCTTTCACTCAGATAATTCAGTCATTGACCTTAGAAATCGCTCGTTGACAATTAGGGTTTTACTTGCACCTAATGACAATCTATAAAACATTGAAAGTGCTCGCTATGATGCGCTCAACTCTCCAAAATTTCAGGATTTCCAAACGTCCGTATGTAGTGATCGGCGCGGTGTAATCGTCCCAAGGCTAAATGATATTCCAAGAATTAAAACAGCCAAGAATCGACACGCTGACATAAATAATAGTTGACATATAAATCGATCTTTCTAGAAAGTGTAAATGGCATGACAGTTATCGATAAGCCGACACAATGTTCGTTGTTCACGTTAACCAATAACCAATTTTCACTTCCCTTTCATACGATTCTTTACAACTTCCGAAGGTCACCTCGGTTATCAGTGTGAAGAATCCATACTAGTTCATGTTGGCTCAAGAAAAAACTGGGGTAGCAGCGAAACCATATGCTAATGCCAAACGTTTTCCGTTGCGTTTTTCAGTCGTATTGTTTACACATTTGTATCAAAAATCGATGGCCATGTTCACAAACTCCCAGACCCATATATGCATTGATCTGTGCTTATCTGGTGCGAAAATTACTGAGTGCTGTCTCTCTAGCTCTGCCAAACCAGAGCTTACCCCTAATTGACAGTTTCTGTGCAACTTTTACCCCCTCTTCAGGTAGCTACCTTTATATAAAAAGCCCGGACTTGCACATGATAGTTGCTGAAAAGGTTGGGCTATGTGTCAATACTATCTAAATATATAGCCTTGCATCCTACCTGGTTTACACGAAAAAAGTGGACTGCTGCGCGCCTGCTCTTGAGCATGAGTTTTCAACTTTTCTATGAATAGTCTTCACGTGAACGCTTAAGAGATAAAACTCCTACTTTTTTAGGATATCATACCTAAATCTATCTTTTTGCAGGTGAAACATCATTAAAATGAAACGCTGACAGTTCTTTGTGCAGGTGAATCCCGTTACTCACGTGACGTCGTGTAGAACATCCACATACGCCAAATGACAGGCCTGCACTGCCGTTAAGATGCCGTTACTGTCACGTCCCTTCTTGGTCATTTCAAGGGTGCCTCTGTTGGCAGTTTGAGCTAACTATTGAAAGATGTTTCAAGATAGGTCCGCTAAATATGCAAAAACACCGAACAATGAACAGAGTTGTATGGATATGCAGATTCTTTAACATAATATGAACGACGTTTCGGTGTAGCTACAACACTAACATCACTTGCTTGATAACGGCGTTAGTAGTACACCGAAACTACCCCTCGTAAAATCAAACAAAGTAAAAACAACAAACAACATAAAAAAGTAGCAAATCATATTTAAAACTTTCGGCGTAACTGATATAAATGTTTCATGCCAAAGCGTCAATTATGACATGGAATTCATGGAAGCCAACTCTATTGACAGTGACCTTCACCATAATAACAACTGTGTATTAGATGTTACTAGGTCTCCTTATCCACTGCATCTACACCACGCACACGGAGGGCGTCAGTCGTCGCCGCTGTCTGGAGGGACTTTCACAGGACACTCCATAGTTGAATAGACGGAGTTATGAGGATGATAGATTTCCAAGGAAGCTGCATTACTCTAAAAGCACACTTTACATGACTATTATGTATATGTACGCTCATCTTGGGCTATATTTGTAGACAACTAGTAAGCGCTCTCATTACTTTTCTTCAAATAACGGGCTCACAAATGTCAAATGGGAGGATCTAATAATATATTTTCCACTATTGACAGAAATGGTGAAGATGTGTAGAAATCTATAAACTGTCTGGCAGAAGAAATACTCGGAAATTGAATTGGACGCTTTCAGAACGTATGAGCCGTCGACAAAACTCTACTAACTCACTAGCTGAAATGAAACCATAACAAATGTGTAAAAGTACATCAACATATCGCAGCTCATTCCATATTTAGCCACAATCAAACATGGTTGTGTATTTACTTCGCCAGCAGTGTATATTACGCTAGGTTTCCCAAGGGACCACTGGCTTGGAGAAGTCGTTGGAGACTGTTCACAGCAGTCTTAACTCCAGCTAACTCACATCTCACGCTGGTTCAGATATTTTGATAATCTCTCGATAAACGTTGGAAATCTGTTACTGTACATAGTCAGGATACCGCTACTTTCTCGACGAAATTGGGACTTTACATTAGGATTAGTGTTATTTATATGCCGTCAACAGTTCAATTTTTTCATAGAGGAGAAAGTCGGGCAACCGCCGATATTCTCGTGTAATGGTTTCAGATCCATCCCAGACCTTCTGGATATGCATTGGCGTGAAGGCATTTATTTTGACGAACGTCAGTTCAAGGCAACATGGCAGATTTTAGGGTGTGTCAGTAATGACATGTGACGTGATCATTTTAACTATCACAACGCCACCGCCTTCGATGTAATGAAGGATATCTTGACAGTATTAACTAGAAGTATTATTGCGCCAATTGTTGCTGATGTATGAGTTTTTTTTATTATTTCATCAAACTATTGTGTTATTCACTGACAGTAGATACAGAGCTCAAACAGTCCAAGACAATGTTCACATAAAACTGTGTGTATAATATGCATGAATATAATATTGCAGGAATAAGGTAAATGTCTACAAAACGTAAGGCACAGACATGATTGAATTGGAAGGAAAAACAACGAGGAAAGTGAGATGGTTGAAAGCTATCCAGGCGAAGCACATAGACACACAGCATATGACAAGAGTGATCAAGCTGTAGTGTAGTGTTTATGTCAGACAGGTGACTTCTTCATAGGTGTCTGTATGGAGGAAGTCATGTTTTTCAAACGCTGACCCTTCATTATTGTTGCGGGCGGTGGAGTATATCTGTTTGAAAATCTTTATTACTTTTTCAACTGAAACGATGAACTTTTGAGACTGCTTAAGAATATATGTCTATTACATAACAGGAGTAAGTGGTTAATTACTAGTGACTTAAATTTGGCGGGGAAACCAAAAAGAATAGCACAAGTGTCTACTTGTTTTTCTTCACTGAGAAAAGAGTTTAAGTATAGTTCCACACTTCACCAGAAATCTTTGACATGCTCACAATCTAGAAAAAACATGTGATAGACTTTCACTATTATACACCTGGAAATTAATCAAGCAACACCCCAATTTTTTCTATTGGAGCAACTTTGAAGTGTTCTGACAATCAAAATATGCCGGGTTGATATAGTTTGACACTTTTTTATTCAACAGACGATCTCTGACAAACAACTTAAAGGGAAAAAGTATCAAGACTTTGCTTTATTGCAACGAAATCCAAATTCTTAAAACTGTCTTAAATTCATGAAAAAATGGACACAATTTACTATTCATCCACAGACGTTGTTGTCAGGTGTATTAACACAAATGTCACATGGAAAGAAAGAACAGTCATCTGAGAGTCTGCACACCGACTTTCATCAATATCTAGTGTGTCCTCCCTGCGCACGCACCACCGATTCCAGACGCCTCCTCATTCCTTGGATGAGTCTCCGGATCTGATTCTGGGGGATCCTGTTCCACTCCTCATGCAGGGCAGCCGTCAATTCGTTGAGATTATGGACTGGTGGGTCTCTCTGCCTCACACGACGGCCAATAAAGTCCCACAAATGTTCAATGGGGTTGAGGTCAGGGCTCATGGCAGGCCATGGAATTCTGTCAATTGCATTTTGCCGCAAAAAATCATTTACAGCATGCGCCCTGTGAGGTCTAGCATTGTCGTCCATAAATATGGGTCTCGTTGCCAGAGGATGGTTCTCAAAATGAGGTACCACAGCCCTGTCAAGAACCTCCTGTTGGTAACGAACACCGTTAAGGTTGCCACGGATGGTAATGATATCCAACTTGCAGTTCATGGAAATGCACCCCCATACCATAACGGAACCTCCCCCAAAGGCCACAGTCTCCTGGATGTTCCGTGGAGCCATTGCTGTGTTCCTCTGCCTCCAGACCCGAGTACGACCGTCCACCATGTGCAGCAAGAACCGGCTCTCATCTGAGAAATGGACCTTCCTCCAAGAGGCAATGTTCCAGTGCAAACGGTCATTACACCAGGCCAGTCGGGCTGCCTTATGGGCTGGAGACAGTCTGGGTCGCTTGATTGGCCTCCTTGCCCGGTATCCTGCAGCTTTCAGACGATTCCGAACAGTCCTGTTCGAGATGGGTCTCCCTGGAAGCCACTCCTGTCTCAACCGAGAGCTCGAGTCGAAGGACCTGCGCCGTACAAGTCTCAGTAAAGCTCTGTCCTCCCAGACTGTGGTCTTCCTGGGTCTTCCTGGTCTAGGCAGGTCTTTAACTTCATTAGTGGCCCGGTATTTTTTCAAAAGTTTTGAAATTATGGAATGATGTCGTCCGATTTGAGTCCCGATTTGTCTTAGAGACATACCAGCATTCCTCATGCCGATTATTTGCCAACGAGTGGCCTCTGATAATTTCCTACGTGCCATGACATTGAAATGAATGAAAAACCGAATGCAATCGACAACCTGCGCTTGTAAACACCCCAGGGAAAAAGTGCATTTTTCGAAAGTTGAGGTTAAAGCAATGCACGTGCACTGTGCAAGCTTCACGCGCGTCATATCAACCCATGAAAAGCTCATGCTGTATGTCAATACATCAAAATTGAATAATCAATCATCAAAATTACTTCGTTAAACTTTGTTCAGTTTTTATGTGTCTTTGAATTTGGTGTTGCTTAATTAATTTCCATATGTATAGTTTTACAGAAGAAGCAGATATCCTCGTTCACCAGTTTCATATTTTTTAGTTTCTGTGTGGTGTAGATTATGAGATGTAAGAATTTAAATTGGAGTTCCAGTAGCTTTACAACTTTGGTGCAGTATCTATAAAGAAGAAATGTATCTTTTGAGGTAGGAGAAATGACTTTTTCAACCCATTTGTTACACACTAGTGGAAACTGGTCACAAGCAATGACGTTAACGTAGAAAAATCTAGAACCCCTACCAGCTTTGAGAATTACTAATTACCAAACTTGATTTATTAATACAGATTTGGTCATCAATACATGTTTTCCAACCAGGAGGAATGCAGCATAGTACTCTGTGATAATCTAAAACGTGCCTCTAATATCAAAAACATTCTTCAGTTCATTAAACCACTATAGTTACTCTTGTTTTCCTCAAAATAAGTTCTTTTACTATAACATTGTTTAATCAAAAGTGTTATGGTTGAAATGATGATTGAGCCATAGAGTTTGGGACGGAATCTCATTAACATTAAGAGAAATATCTTCTTTTTATTCTTACATAATTTACCCAAGTCTATAAAATATCTTGCCAATACGGGTTCGTCCTGTGAATATGAGTATCAATATTGGCACCCAGGGTGAATATTTCATCTAAAGGGAAGTACCTTGGGTTATTGAAATCAGGACGTTGAAATCATCTTCTTAAATGTGATTTACATGCATTCATATCAATCATTCTGAGACCGCCTTCTTCATATTTCCTAACTATACAAGTTCTCTTATCTTTCCTGGTTTCCCATTGAAAATAAACTTGAAAAAAGTTCTATTTAAGTCCTTAATAAAAGTTTGAGACGGATTTGGAAGAGAAGAGAAAATGTGTACTGAGGTAGAGAGGGCTAAAGTCTTAATGACTATACTTTTTTCACTTTCCTTACTTTTCAAGGTAGAGGCAAGGACCTGAGCTTCAATGAAGCCAAGATTCCAGTAACTATTTCCATTCGCTTTTTTGTACATATTACCCAAAGGTCTTGCAAATTAAGATTAAAAGTAATGCCAAGGATTTCAAAGTTGCGATAGTGCAGTCAAGGTCAAGGTTTTCACATAACTTTAGTCTGTTACCTGCCATACCTGCCTGTAATTTAGTCTGTTAACTGCCATAGAAGCAATCCAGATAGCCCTAGTCTTTTCAATGTTTAGTTTGATTCCAGACATTAGATGAAACATACACATTGTTTTCATAGCTGCCTTCAGACTAACCTCGCTGCCATCAAGGAAAGGTTGCGTACCGTCTGCATATTGGCCCGGGTTATACCCTTGATCTTTCAGTTGTATAGCTATGATGTCATTTTTTAGTCGGATCATATTACCGAGAATTTCTACAGATATATTTGCTACATATCAAAATAAATAATGTGATATTGGGTCACCTTGACTACAGCCTGGTTCGTTTATAAAAGACACAATAGGTTGTGTACAATATGAGAGCTAGCGTTTTGGATAAGACTGAGATCCATTTTATAAAGTTTGATATCCAATACCAGCATAATAAAGTATTTAGAGACAGTATCAAAGGCTTTTTTCAAAGTCTATCAGGAGTAACACTCAACGTCATTAATCTCCTTAAACATAATATCCTACAAGAATCTAATGTTATCACTTGATACATCTGCCTGGTATGAAACCTGTTTGCTTCATATGGATAATATGAGGGAGAGTTTTCTTTATTCTGATAGTTAAACAAGTACTGATTATTTTATACACCGAGTTGAAGAGAACAATAGGTCTCCAGTTTTTAAGGTACTTCCTATTTTTGTTAGATTTGGGGATACATGTAGTAGCACCTCTGTTCATTGGGTAGCGCATTAGTTTCATGAACAGCGTTAGCATATCTAAATATCCATATATTTAGCTCTCTCCAAAAGAATTTTGAAAAATCTCTAGGAAATCCATCTAGGCCTGGACTGTTATTGTTTTCCATACATTTAACAGCACAGGTAATCTCTTTAAGATTCAATTGTTTTTCCAGTTCTTCATTGAGCAGTTTATCAAGTGTAGGAAGGATAAAAGAGTTTGGAAACTTTTCATTTTCAATAATTTGTAAATTTATATACATTTTCATAATACATTTTCTGTTCTTTATGTATTTCACTGCCTTCAAAAAGTTCATTCTCATAGTCTCTAATAAGGGCATTAATCAATTCAGAGGTGTAGTGTCGATTCTCAAAGCAACAAAAATGCATGGAAGGCTTTTCCCCTTCATCATACCATTGAACCCTGGTCGAAGAATCTTTTTCTTTGGCCTTGTTTTCTTTAATACTTTCGAATCAGAGTTAATCGGCTGAAAAAGAGGTGAAAACCTGCTCACTTGCCTGAACATTGCTTTGTATTTAAGACTTCTTTTCCTTAATTCTAGATTCAAGCTCTATGGTATCTGTGTGGTACGTATCATAAAAAGAAGTCAACTGCTGATGTATGATTAACGCCATCCTGTTTGTTTTGGAACCCAACGTTTAAATCACATAAACATCACATTACTACCGTTTAGTGATCCACCTCTCTATAAATGTTTCGGGAACTGCTATTGTACAAATTTATGGAATGTTTCCGGTACTCTCTCCCCGAAATAGGATTTGTACATTAGAGTAAGTGTTAATTTCCTCGGCTCCTCAAATAACCTTTAAAGCGGTTATGCCCCAGATCCTATCCAGTTCGACATCACTAAATGTAGATGCAGCTTTATAAGTATAGTCTCTCTTAACACCGAGAGTTAAAACACTGTGGATATTGAGGTTTTAGCGGTAACACACCCTGTTCTGATGTCCGTACTTTAGACAGATGGGTTGGATAATTGACCTACACCAGCCAAGGCACGAGAGGAACTGTTTTGAACTTAGAGCAGAGTTGATTGGTTGTTGAGGTGCGGACGATTGAGAGGACACACAGCTGTATCAATTGCGCTTGGAGTTCAGGAAATGTCAGGTAAATGAAGATTGTGATCCACATTGGAGATACATTTTGACTGAAATTGGCAACAAATCCGACAATAAGAAAAAATATAGCTTTAACAATATATTTTTTGCTAAATTTTGTGAAATGTTATGCGAGAGGATTTGCCAGAAAGGCATCCCTAATTACATCAGAATTTTTTATGTTTGTCATAAAACTCTCGTTCGCAATGCCAAATGCATGTGACACCCTGCTTCATAAAGAACAATTGTATAGCTGAATCCACTAGGGAATTCACGGAAACAAGTCTTTCAGCAACCAATATTGTTAACAACGGGAGTCCAAACGGATCTGGTGGTGTGGCTCCATGACATGATTAACTAAAGGCGTGAATTATTGTTTTCAATATCAATTAATTGATTACCTGGTCCAGACTGGATTATGACAGCCTGCTCTAGATGCTCATATTCATCTCCCGAAATACATGTCTGTTTATTGTGATGAAATCGAGAATTTTTTGAAAACTGCAAAGGGCGTGAGGTTTGGATGCATGGGGAGTATAGGACGGGTGATTTTACAAACATATGTCCTTCCGATTCTGTAATATAACGTCCATTAGACGTTTCTCTGAAATTGTTCTGTCTTTTATTCGATACATTACTTTTCAAAAATTGACAATTTGGTTGTCAGTTTTACTTACTAGTAACACGTCCATATCACAATGAATGCACACGCGGTGCTGTAACCCAAACACTATACGTATCTGTCCCATTAAGATATCACTCCGTGATATAACTTTCGGTATCTTCACCACAATAACAAGTCACTCCGTGATATAACTTTCGGTATCTTCACCACAATAACAAGTCACTCCGTGATATAACTTTCGGTATCTTCACCACAATAACAAGTCACTCCGTGATATAACTTTCGGTAATTGTCCCACATTAAGATGTCACTCCGTGATAAAATTAGGCCAGGTGTCTGTCACAAGTTAAGATGTCAATGCGTGATATTACTTCCGGTATCTGTCCCACAATAAGACGTCACTCTGTGATATAATTTCCGGTATCTGTCCCACAATAAGATGTCACTCCGTGATATAACTTCCGGTATCTGTCCCGTGATGTATAACTTCCTGTATCTGTCTCACATTAAGATGTCACTCCGTGATATAACTTCCGGTATCTGTCCCGTGATATATAACTTCCTGTATCTGTCTCACATTAAGATGTCACTTCGTGATGTAACTTCCTGTATCTGTCTCACATTAAGATGTCACTCCGTGATGTAACTGAAACAACTCAAATGTCAGCCACGTGTGTTCAACGTGTGCCTTCTCATAATAATACTAAAGCAGTGCCCAAGGCATGGGGCAAGTTCATGTTGCACCAGATATAAAGTTCAAAGCGCGTCCAACCCTGATCACAGGAACCAAATATGGCTCCTTCGACGTCCTGTCGAGATCCGGTTATTTACTAAACAAGGCGGGAGCTGATAGTTGTCTTGGCAAGACACGTTATAACGATGTGTCCGTAGAACGGTCGCTGGCATCACTCGACAAACGCAACTCAGTTAAAATAGTCAATGATGGAGTGTTCGTTGCCGCGGTAGTTTTAAGGACGTCGATGTCCTCTGCCTCATGTCCAGATGTGGTAGGATCAACATGGTGCCAAGACATAATTACGGATCACTCTTGACTGATTACGGCAGCGTTCGCTCGGAAGTAATCGGAAGCCGAACGAATAGACGCACATACCTCCGTTTCCTTTGCTGCATCAAACAAACCGTCTAGCCTTGCAATACAAAACAATGGAAAAGTTCGTCACAGATACGTCATCCGCATAAATAATAAAGTCTTTAGGGGCGGGCAAGCTGTTTAGTTAAGATAGAAGACTGTTTGTCAAGAAAGATAACTTCAACGTTTTCCTTGACTTCAGTGTCGACCAATAGCGAACTCCATCACTTGAGTTCGAATTTACATTTGATAACTTGGCGTGTAATCTTTAATGCTGTATGAATGAAGATTTCAAAGAGCTTCCAAGTTGTTTGATCAGGGTTGCAATATCCCGCCATTTCTCAGCTGAACTACAGTAACTGGTCAGGTTCCTCAGATATAGTCACAACTGAGAGAGGCTCAGTTAGGGTGGAACAGTTCGACTCTAACATTTTGCTGAAATAAATCTATATATATTCTCATCAACAACGTTGTGGTGGAGGAGAGTAGACTGGATGTATTTTTTTATCACTTTATTTTTTTTAAAGGGAAAGGGTATTACATGATTACTCAGACACAATCAAGTGAATAATTTGAGATACATGTACACATATTATAACATTGTATATAATATATTTTCATTCTTACATCTGGCGAATATGGAATGAAAACATGTTTTCACATCACATGTAGTTTAAATTAATCATATGAACAGGTTATGACATGAAGACCCAAAAGACCGATAACTTTTGTATTGACAACTCGAGTGTGTTGCACATCTATTTACTTGATATCAGATATTTCGAATGCGCTTTAGTCTGATTTATGTTTGTAGGGGATAGATCTGTTTGCATAGATGAATTGTTTTGTGGACTATGAAATTAGAAGTAACTAGTAAGTTTTTCTTTCTTTATATCCCCCAAAATCTGTTTTACGTTCAACTCTAATTACGTGCCATTTAAAATGTCTATCCAATCGCTTCCACAACATTGTAAAATGTTTGCACAGAATGAATACAATGATTGTGATATGCTAAAATAGCCTTCATTTGGAGTTACCATTCTCTGGATAATTGTAGCCATCGAAGTTGTGTTTTGGACTTTGATCTTAAAGGTATTGAGATATACATTTTCCACTGGTAAGTGACTGGGTGGGTTTGGTTTTATGCCGTTTTTAGCAATATTTCAGCAGTATCAGTGGTATCTTTCAACCGGGGACACCAAAAATTATTTCACACATTGTACTCATGTGAGGAAACGAATCCGGTCGTTTTTGAGTAAATCATTAATGAATTTAACATTTTCTTTAAAACAGTGCCTATATATTATAGGTTTGTTAGCAAATGTCAGCCATATAAACTGTGTGTTTAGCTGTCGTATCTTGTTCTTTTAATTTTGCCCATGTTTCATGGACATTACACCAAAAATTGTTAGATATTTTGGGAACAATACAATTGCCCCAAAAGTTGTTTCCCACCTCGTTTGGAAACAGGGTTTCTGTTGGAATGTTGATATCTGTGAGTGTTTTTATTTTGGCATAGATTGTAATAAATCAGTATGAAGATGTCGTGGAGACTGCCATCTGTATTGGCTATATCAATTGTCCACCTCAACACATTGTACCAGTGGGATCCGTGATGAGACCTGTATCAATATCACACAAAAGATAAGCTATGAACATATGGAACGGTAGCGTTTTCCAACTTGTATTTAGAGGAATAAACAGCTGATTTAGCACACACACACACACACACACACACACACACACACACACACACGTCTGTACCATGTTGTCTGTATGTAGTCTCTCTCTCTCTCTCTTTCTATCTCCCCCTCTCACTCTGTGTAGATATGTTGAATGACTATATTCCAAACAGGGTATTAATTCATGATAAAGACGGATGAATTAGTTTTGTGACCTCCACATTCTGTTGTTGCAATGATGATTCTGAAGGTCATCAGTAGTCATTATTATCAACATTTAACATGTCAGTAATGAGTCTGCGTCATGGAGAATATTCATGGGTGGTCTACTGGGCATTCATCATCGTTATCGGAAGAAAACAGTGGGATATGTGATTGCATTTATATAACTGACAGTATAAATGACGCCAGCTATCAAGACGAGAAACCAGGAAGGTGAATTTTATCTGATGCCCTTTATTCATTGGCCGTCTGTTTTGCGAAGAAATATATCAGTACAAACTTGTACAAGTTTGGAGTTTCTTTGTCTGGTTTATGCGGTATGTGAAATAACGGGCAGAGGTTGCGTAGATGAAACTGGTGATGGAAGCCAGGTTGAGGTATTGGCCTCAGTACTGTCATGGTAAGACACGAAACTTTATATATAACATATATAACAAGCATTGCTCCCCACGTTTTATAACATGCTTGTATTTTATCAATAGCAAGAAGACGTATAAGCTAAAATGTCAGATGAAAAAGGACGTGTAAAAAAGTAATTTTTATGATTGGCACAGATTGGCACGGAGTACTGCCTGGCGTGTTAAAAAACATTTATTTTCTAACATGTGTCATAGTGTCAGGACTACTGGCTGTCAGTGATGTAGGGGAAAACATACTTTATGTCTGTATGACAGATGTTTTTGAAAGACGTGTTTTTAACATTCAAGTGCTCTGGAGTAAATTGTAAATATTAGCTTATTGGTGTTCTGATAACCGTTGCTATGACGAACTGTGAGGTTATTCTTTCTTGTCTTGTGTTAAAGTCGAAAGTAGCTTGTCAGCTGTGTGTTGATAGGTACAGCGTGGATATAGCGCGTGACCTGGTCGGATGTGCGATATCATTAACCGACTGCGTGCATAGGTGCTCACACTGTCATCCTCTGGGTTTCCTGGTCCAGGCTTAATATTGGGTCCGCTTATGAAGAATGGAGCTAGAATCTGACATTAAACACTTATAGGGAGACAAGTCAGGGTTTCTTCGCAGCAATTTCTATATTGCGTCAAAGAGCAGTTTCATCAGGAACCCCCTCAGCCAAAACTAGCTCTGCAGAAATTAGAACACGCACGCACGAACGCACGAACGCACGCAATCATGCACGCACACATGTAGCCTTGAAATATTACAAAATACAATTCAGAAAAACATGAATACTCCTTGTAACACCTGTCATTGCATCTATAGTTGTGGTTGAACATATGTATGCCTTATTATGTATGATATATACTGATTTCTGCCTAGGGAAGGACCTTTGCGGGTCGTCTGACTTACTTAGTGGCAGGTCTGTATTTATGTGAATCCGTTCCGAGGTGTACAAATTCTGATTTGTAGGGATTCAGTCAGACGAAATCACTGAAAATGCTTCAAAATGCCCTGGAGGGACATCCTCGCTTCGCCGTATTAACAAATCGCTATACTTAAACATTGCTTGGTACTTACTCACCGCAGTATTCACGCCCACCAACGTCGCGCGTGAAGTCAACAGACATTTAGGAAGTCTACTTTGATCATCTTCTGATTTAATAGGTCGGAAGAGGATAAACTCCGTGGGAGTTGCTTCTAATGGAAGCTTTTCATCATCAAATATGTCGCCAAGAACCTGCTTATTGTCTTTTCTGTCACCACTCTATGGCCAGTCACACATGTACTTACTGCTGCGGCCCAGTAGTCGAGCATCTCATGGAAATGAGGCTATTTTCAATATGTTGTTGGAATGTCCATGTAAACGGATGTTTTGTTTGGGAGTCTAGGAGTGTATCTGTGGGACATCCTATTTAGTATATCTTCAGAACACTTTCCGTTATGTTTGACAGACCCTGAGCACCTAATGTGTTGTTTTTGGTGAGGTGTTTGGGTGGTGATGTACAAACACAACACATGTTTTTGGTGATGTGTTACACAACAATCCCATGGTGATGTGTTTATGTTTATATGATGGTGTGTCACACTTCGTCTTTGATTTGTATTTTGTCCATAGATTTTCGGATTTTGTACAGTTCGGCCAACCGGTCGTCAGTGTGAGATTGACATTGTACCTGACATCTCGTATTCGCCGTTACAACATTCGAACATCCCATTAGTAACGAAACATACAGGAACATGCTCTGATATAGTCTGTGGTTACGAGATTGAGAGATTAGGGGAAGGACATACAGCGCTCTCTCTGGTGTTCATGAAGGACTGGACCTCGGCTTCTTCAGCTATCTCAGTGTCTGTTATATTGATGTTCAGGGGAATCGTGGGACACTGAGCGCTTCACAGCGCGGCACATATATTTTATATACTCCAGATTACACTTGTAGTTGCCAGTGATCCTACGGTGCTTTATGTGTTAACTATATTTATTATTTCCGGGAGGAACAATCTAGTCAATCGACTGAAGGGGTGTAGGGTTTCCAAGTGTTGTCATATATGTTATTAGTCCAGGCTTTGGGAACTACCACTACATACTCATAGTCGAGGCTTTGGGAACTACCACCACGTACACTTAGTCCAGATTTGGGGAACTGCCACTACGTACATTTAGTCCAGACTTTGGGAACTACCACCACATACACTAGTCCAGACTTTGGGAACTACCACCACGTACATTTAGTCCAGGCTTTGGGAACTACCACCACGTACATTTAGTCCAGGCTTTGGGAACTACCGCCACATACACATAGTCCAGGCTTTGGGAACTACCACCACGTACACATAGTCCAGGCTTTGGGAACTACCGCCACGTACATTTAGTCCAGGCTTTGGGAACTACCACCACATACACATAGTCCAGGCTTTGGGAACTACCACCACATACACATAGTTCAGGCTTTGGGAACTACCACCACATACACATAGTCCAGGCTTTGGGAACTACCACCACATACACATAGTCCAGGCTTTGGGAACTACCGCCACGTACATTTAGTCCAGGCTTTGGGAACTACCACCACGTACATTTAGTCCAGACTTTGGGAACTACCGCCACGTACATTTAGTCCAGGTTTATGGAACTACCGCCACGTACATTTAGTCCAGACTTTGGGAACTACCGCCACGTACATTTAGTCCAGGCTTTGGGAACTACCACCACGTACATTTAGTCCAGACTTTGGGAACTACCGCCACGTACATTTAGTCCAGGCTTTGGGAACTACCGCCACGTACATTTAGTCCAGGCTTTGGGAACTACCGCCACGTACATTTAGTCCAGGCTTTGGGAACTACCGCCACGTACATTTAGTCCAGACTTTGGGAACTACCGCCACGTACATTTAGTCCAGGCTTTGGGAACCATCACCAGATACACATAGTCCAGGCTTTGGGAACTACCGCCACGTACATTTAGTCCAGGCTTTGGGAACTACCACCACGTACATTTAGTCCAGACTTTGGGAACTACCGCCACGTACATTTAGTCCAGGTTTATGGAACTACCGCCACGTACATTTAGTCCAGACTTTGGGAACTACCGCCACGTACATTTAGTCCAGGCTTTGGGAACTACCACCACGTACATTTAGTCCAGACTTTGGGAACTACCGCCACGTACATTTAGTCCAGGCTTTGGGAACCATCACCAGATACACATAGTCCAGGCTTTGGGAACTACCGCCACGTACATTTAGTCCAGGCTTTGGGAACTACCGCCACGTACATTTAGTCCAGGCTTTGGGAACCATCACCAGATACACATAGTCCAGGCTTTGGGAACTACCGCCACGTACATTTAGTCCAGGCTTTGGGAACTACCACCACGTACATTTAGTCCAGACTTTGGGAACTACCACCACGTACATTTAGTCCAGGCTTTGGGAACTACCGCCACGTACATTTAGTCCAGGCTTTGGGAACTACCGCCACGTACATTTAGTCCAGGCTTTGGGAACTACCGCCACGTACATTTAGTCCAGACTTTGGGAACTACCGCCACGTACATTTAGTCCAGGCTTTGGGAACTACCACCACATACACATAGTCCAGGCTTTGGGAACTACCGCCACGTACATTTAGTCCAGGCTTTGGGAACTACCGCCACGTACATTTAGTCCAGACTTTGGGAACTACCACCATATACACATAGTCCAGGCTTTGGGAACTACCACCACATACACATAGTCCAGACTTTGGGAACTACCACCACATACACATAGTCCAGGCTTTGGGAACTACCACCACATACACATAGTCCAGTCTTTGGGAACTACCGCCACGTACATTTAGTCCAGGCTTTGGGAACTACCGCCACGTACATTTAGTCCAGGCTTTGGGAACTACCACCACATACACATAGTCCAGGCTTTGGGAACTACCACCACATACACATAGTCCAGGCTTTGGGAAGTACCACCACATACACATAGTCCAGGCTTTGGGAACTACCACCACGTACACATAGTCCAGGCTTTGGGAACTACCGCCACGTACATTTAGTCCAGACTTTGGGAACTACCACCATATACACATAGTCCAGGCTTTGGGAACTACCACCACATACACATAGTCCAGGCTTTGGGAACTACCACCACATACACATAGTCCAGGCTTTGGGAACTACCGCCACGTACATTTAGTCCAGACTTTGGGAACTACCGCCACGTACATTTAGTCCAGGTTTATGGAACTACCGCCACGTACATTTAGTCCAGACTTTGGGAACTACCGCCACGTACATTTAGTCCAGGCTTTGGGAACTACCACCACGTACATTTAGTCCAGACTTTGGGAACTACCGCCACGTACATTTAGTCCAGGCTTTGGGAACTACCGCCACGTACATTTAGTCCAGGCTTTGGGAACTACCGCCACGTACATTTAGTCCAGGCTTTGGGAACTACCGCCACGTACATTTAGTCCAGACTTTGGGAACTACCGCCACGTACATTTAGTCCAGGCTTTGGGAACCATCACCAGATACACATAGTCCAGGCTTTGGGAACTACCGCCACGTACATTTAGTCCAGGCTTTGGGAACTACCGCCACGTACATTTAGTCCAGACTTTGGGAACTACCGCCACGTACATTTAGTCCAGGCTTTGGGAACTACCGCCACGTACATTTAGTCCAGGCTTTGGGAACTACCACCACATACACATAGTCCAGGCTTTGGGAACTACCGCCACGTACATTTAGTCCAGGCTTTGGGAACTACCGCCACGTACATTTAGTCCAGACTTTGGGAACTACCGCCACGTACATTTAGTCCAGACTTTGGGAACTACCACCACATACACATAGTCCAGGCTTTGGGAACTACCGCCACATACACATAGTCCAGGCTTTGGGAAATACCACCACATACACATAGTCAAGGCTTTGGGAACTACCGCCACGTACATTTAGTCCAGACTTTGGGAACTACCGCCACGTACATTTAGTCCAGACTTTGGGAACTACCACCACGTACATTTAGTCCAGGCTTTGGGAACTACCGCCACGTACATTTAGTCCAGGCTTTGGGAACTACCACCACATACACATAGTTCAGGCTTTGGGAACTACCGCCACGTACATTTAGTCCAGGCTTTGTGAACTACCGCCACGTACATTTAGTCCAGACTTTGGGAACTACCGTCACGTACATTTAGTCCAGGCTTTGGGAACTACCGCCACGTACATTTAGTCCAGGCTTTGGGAACTACCGCCACGTTCATTTAGTCCAGACTTTGGGAACTACCACCACGTACATTTAGTCCAGGCTTTGGGAACTACCGCCACGTACATTTAGTCCAGGCTTTGGGAACTACCACCACATACACATAGTCCAGGCTTTGGGAACTACCGCCACGTACATTTAGTCCAGGCTTTGGGAACTACCGCCACGTACACATAGTCCAGACTTTGGGAACTACCGCCACGTACATTTAGTCCAGACTTTGGGAACTACCGCCACATACACATAGTACAGGCTTTGGGAACTACCGCCACATACACATAGTCCAGGCTTTGGGAACTACCGCCACATACACATAGTCCAGGCTTTGGGAACTACCGCCACGTACATTTAGTCCAGACTTTTGGAACTACCACCACGTACATTTAGTCCAGACTTTGGGAACTACCGCCACGTACATTTAGTCCAGGCTTTGGGAACTACCGCCACATACACATAGTCCAGGCTTTGGGAACTACCACCAGATACACATAGTCCAGGCTTTGGGAACTACCACCACATACACATAGTCCAGGCTTTGGGAACTACCGCCACGTACATTTAGTCCAGACTTTGGGAACTACCGCCACGTACATTTAGTCCAGACTTTGGGAACTACCACCACGTACATTTAGTCCAGGCTTTTGGTAACTACCATGCACTTTTCCTCCGAATTTTTGTAAGTAGCATGCACACTTACATTAAACATTAAATCACAATCCACTTGTGATGGTCTACAACTGTGCCATCGTTTCAGAGGGCGACTTCACTACTTGGATCGTGAACTTAGCCTAGACAAAATTACTCCGGTAGTCTTTCATTTCGACCAAGATTGCATCAAAATGAATTTTCACCCCTAATTAGCCCCAGGCCCGTCTTGAATGATACCGCAGATTGCTATGCGAAATTGTCACTCTTTTTTTACTATTCCCTCCCTTAACACATGCAGATTTGGAAATGCGTTTCCCTCGACGACCTTACATTGCACCTGCAGCTGAAATAGACCACAGGAACAGGAACATTTAATTAAGACGAATAGACCACAGCATGAATAACGACGGACTGAGGTATTGGGTCTTCATTTTAAGTCTAACTAATGTACGCGTTAATTCGCAATCTGTCAACTTGTACTTCCACATTAACGCCTGATCGCAGTGGGTATGGAGCCATTAATTGTACTGACAGACGCGAGGGTTGACGAAGACTAGAGCGTCCGGCAACCTGAAATAGGTATTTTACTGTCATAGTTCTTCATTAAACCTGGCATTTACGTCAATGTCATGATGTGCCGCGTAAACCTGTAGCACCACGTAATGAGTTAGCTTTATATATATACTGCTGGACAACAGACAGTTTGTCTCATGGTCTCAAGCATGATACACATAAGAAGTGGTCATGTCATGGCAATGCGCCGATGTGGGTGTCATAGACGTCTCCTGGCTTTTCGTTAAGAGCCTGTTTCGGTGAAGTAAAGTTTCGGTTACCTTTGTATTTTTTTAGGGTCAAATGCTAAAGCGTGTGCTTTCTTTTGTTCGTCAGTTTCTTTCCCCCATACCCAGACTACATTCTTGAAATGATTGTGAAGTAGAGGTTCACTGAATATACAGAGTGTATATCACACCAAACAACACATCATTATGTGGAGTTCATTGGAGAGATGAGTCTTTTGAGGTGAATCCCAAATATGTTACTTGCCAATAAGTCTGTCATACAGACCCTGAAGCAAATATATCCCAGAAAATGTGGCAAGTCTAGATTTCCACAGCTTCATTTCTTAAAATGAGGAAATATCTGGCTTCCTTCTTATTCTATTTATTCTATTTAATGAAATCCCTATATTTACTGTAAACATGGTCACTTCAGAAACTTGTTGTTAGTCACCCCCTGCTTAGTACAACACATTCTTTATGTTCATTTGGGTGTTCCACAAAGTCACGTCAATACCACGTTTCACACTTAAATAGGTCAGAGTCAAGATGGCCTAGATATACCAGTCTCACATCGAAGGTAAAGAGGCCCATTCATCCTCACTGACAGTGGTCCATCCTTGATCTGCCGTGTAGAGCGGAAAACCCGGAAGTGACTTACAGGCTTCAATAAAGGCCTATGTCACGTGGTCAGTGTCACCTACTGGTCCTGGAACCGTACTGTGTTCCTAATGCGGCCTCACACCACATACTACCTGTTTAAAGGTAGTAGCTGACGACTCGACCTTTGCTTGTGTCGTGTCTCATTATGCCCTATATGTATCCTTTAATATTTTTATCCGTTGTCAGACATTGATGATCAATTTAAAACAACAGATTCAATTGTATTTGCTCTGTCGTCTATCCTTTGTTAATCGATATGTCATGTGCAGGCAGAAGAAGGAAACGCAGACACACACAGACACAGACAAATAAACCACATTACATATAACATAGGACATTTCACCCCACGTCACATAAACAATAACAAGTGATATCCATCAACCAAAAAAGTACAACAACTACAAAATAAAAAGTTAACTGAAATACAAAAACGCGAGAATATTAAATTTATCGTGAAGCTAAAGCAACCGTAACTGCCAAGACTCCTAATATATACTAACCACATAAAGAAACTGTGCATTGTCAAAATATCATCCCAGTTGATAAGTACGATAACAGTGTGAAAGGTACATACAAACCTTAATGGAGGGATCATGAGATCATGACAAGTCGGGAGGATTTCAACTGAAAAGTCAGTCACTATGACGTCACGAATCCACATGCGGCACAGGTGTCAAACAACCATGTCACAAGCTCAATAACGGTTATGTCCACTATCGGCATTGAGAACAGCAGTGCATCGACGACGCATAGAGCCGATCAGACGTGCAAGGAAGGCCGGTGGGGTGTCACGTTAGTTTCTCTCACGTTCTGTTGCAAGGTCAAGGACGTTATCTGGAGGATCTCGTCCCAAACATGCGGGGAGAGATCCGGTCAAATTGTAAGCCAAGACAGTAAGTCAAGGAAGAAATCCATAGCAACCCTTGTCATATGATGGTGGGCATTGTCCTGTTGGAATGTTAACCCAGGGCCATGACGTTGCAGAAAAGGAATTGCCACAGGTTGAAGGATCTGACCCCTGTAGCCCAATCATCACGGAACCACCACCACCAAAGCGATGCCTCTCGAAGACACAGGCCTGTGCATAACATTCCCCCACGCCTCTACGTTGGGAATCACTATGGGAAATGTTAAACCTGCACTCGTCTTTAAAAACGACATTTCTCCACCAAAACAAGGGTCTGGTTACATCATTTTGGCACCACATTCGGCGAGCTTGTCGATAACGGTGTGCCAGGATAGGTCGTATGGCGGGACGTCGAGGTCTGATCGCGTGATGACGTAAACGTTGTCGAATTGTGTTGGGGTGAAGTCCTGGGATGTCCCGGACAGTCATCACTGCAGTCTGAAACCTGTGGCGAAGATGGGTCACCTTTATCTATCTGTCCTGTCTTGGCATTGTTACACGTGGACGTCCAGAACGTGGCCGATCGATTGGAATGTTTCCGTTTCCGGAAATCCACGTGCAACAACGTATTGCACGTCTCAAGGACGAAGCCACTGACGTCACGGAACGTGGCACGTGCATACATGTTGGATACATGCCACATATCTCTGAGTTTAAATCCTTATGTGTCTAGGCAGGTTTGATGAATTTAGATTTTAAATTTTAGTATGCACAGTTTCTGTATGTGCCTAGTATAGTACGACCAGAAAGTATTGCGAATTTAAGGAACATGTATAACTAGATTTCTAGTATAAACAACCTTGCTTGGTTTCATTCACAAGGGACAACTCCGTTTATTCTTTTTCAATAGTTTGTGAAGAGTTATCCCCATTGGGTACTTGCTAGCAGACGATATTCTCAGTATGGATGATTTGGAGAAGAGGAAGTTGATTTTAGAGTGTTATAACAAGGATATTAGATCAGCTGAAGTGATTTCAAGTAGAACAGGCATCACTTTGTCCCTTGTTTATCTTGTTTTGAAAAATATTGACAAATGGATATGGTATTGAGCACTAGGAACCGCAGGTAGGCCCAGAAAACTGACTGTCGGTGACAGGAGGCGGCGTGGTATTCTTGTTTCTAAAAACAAGCGAATGAGTTTAGAAAACTTAAAGCTGGATATGACTGATAGAGAAACTGTGGTTGTCTGGAAGAAGACAATTAGAAGTGAGCTGCATGCAGTGGGTTCGCAGAAAAGTCGAGGACTTTCATCACCGATCGTGGAAACTGTAACTGGGGCAATGTGATTTTCTCAGATGAAAATTCTGGACCAAACAAACTAAAACCTTTTTATCGAAGGCGATATATCAAAGTACAATCCGAAATTTAACGTTTGGGTGTCATATCTGTGTTAGGAGCAACGTCCCTCTGTGTATTTGAAGGGAATATGAACAGTTAGTGGTATACAGATATTCACGAGGGAAATTTACTTCCATCTGCTCACGTGTTATATCTTTTTTTTTTTCATTTTCCTATATGGATTTTTTTTCATTTTCCAACAGGACAAGGACCCAAAACATCGTTCAAAGGATTCACAGGCCTGGTTTCGGACCCAAAATATGTCATTATTAGATTGTCCAACCTATAGCCGTGACCTAAATCCAATAGAAAATGTTTGGGGACTAATGAAGGAAAGTGTCAGTAAGTAAATTCTGACAAATATTGCTGAAATGAAAGAATAGGTGGTCCGAATTGGGGACAGCATAGACCACGGCTTTCTAACTTCTTTGATCAGTAGTATGGCCCGCCGCATTGAGGCCTGCATTGCTGCCCATGGTGACTAGATAAAATACTGACTGTTCACCTGTCTTTGAATCTGGAGTTATATTCACATTTAATACGTGAGTAATGAGTGAAAAAAACATGATATAATTACAGTCTTCAAATTCTAAATAATTTCTGTTCATTCTATACACTGTTTGCATGGAACATTCGTTACAGATTGCGCGTGACTGAAAGGGTATTTTCAGACAGCCTGTCTTTCCCCCTCACCCCCTCGTCTTTCAACAAAAACACAGTTTGCAGTGCAAACGTACCGAAGAATTTAACAAAGAAGTAAACTGAAAAAAGCGAAATTAAGATTTCGACTCCTCAGAATTTACCTTGCCAGTTGAACATTTAAATCTCAGAATTTTAGTCAACTTAGGATAAAAGTTGTTTGACCAACGATAATAGTGTCAAATGACTGTCATTGGTTTGTATTACAGGGGGTATGCAAGTAGGGTTACGTTAACGTTCATCACCTACCGCTCGTGATTTGTTTCACTGTTCCACTGGTTTCTGTTCCTTCATTGGCTGGCAAGCTTCCACCACAGGAGACGCACGGTTCACATTAATGGTCTCAATCACGCCTGTTTCAATCACATTTAATGTGTTTGTGTTGATGTACACGAACAGCCTCATATGTCAACTCTCGTCATGAAATGGGATATTGCAAATGGTACAGGAAATAAGCACGTGTAATCACTGTCCAAATTGTCATCCATATTCCTCACGTTTCAACTGATGCGCTACGAAGGCAAGAGCACAAAAGTAGTGCTTTGGATACGACCAAGTGAATATTGCATAACGCCGCACTCAGCACAATGCGTGCCTTGTCTCTGTGACGTCGAAACGGGGCTATAGCAAACTGTGACTGACCGCATGAGCCATGATCTACGCCGTCATGGCACGATGACATCGTGCAGCTGCAGAGCCTGCATAGGGGACCCGGTACAGGCTCAGTCAAACACGACCGTGACAGAGTATTCCTTCTATGTCGTATACTTCCAACCATTCACATACTCTTGTACAAACCTCTCCTCTCCTGGGACACTGGTGTAGATGCCACTGGTGATGTAATGCCATTGGTGATGTAATGGCTGGCGTGTATGGCACTGGTGATATAACGGCTGGTGTATATGGGCTTTGTTGTGTAATGGTTGGTGTATATGCCACTGATGATGTAATGCCATTGGTGATGTAATTGCTGGCGTGTATGGCACTGGTGATATAACGGCTGGTGTATATGGGCTTGGTTGTGTAATGGCTGGTGTATATGGCACTGAGGATGTAATGCCATTGGTGATGTAATGGCTGGCGTGTATGGCACTGGTGATATAACGGCTGGTGTATATGGGCTTGGTTGTGTAATGACTGGTGTATATGGCACTGGTGATGTAATGCCATTGGTGATGTAATGGCTGGCGTGTATGGCACTGGTGATATAACGGCTGGTGTATATGGGCTTGGTTGTGTAATGACTGGTGTATATGCCACTGGTGATGTAATGGCTGGTGTATATGGGCTTGGTTGTGTAATGGCTGGTGTATATGGCACTGGTGATGTAATGGCTGGTGTATATGGGCCTGGTTGTGTAATAGCTGGTGTATATGGCACTGGTGATGTAATGGCTGGTGTATATGGCATTGGTGATGTAATGGCTGGTGTATATGGGCTTGGTTGTGTAATGGCTGGTGTATATGGCATTGGTGATGTAATGGCTGGTGTATATGGGCTTGGTTGTGTAATGGCTGGTGTATATGGCACTGGTGATGTAATGGCTGGTGTATATGGGCTTGGTTGTGTAATGGCTGGTGTATATGGCATTGGTGATGTAATGGTTGGTGTATATGGGCTTGGTTGTGTAATGGCTGGTGTATATGGCACTGGTGATGTAATGGTTGGTGTATATGGGCTTGGTTGTGTAATGGTTGGTGTATATGGCACTGGTGATGTAATGGCTGGTGTATATGGGCTTGGTTGTGTAATGGTTGGTGTATACGGCATTGGTGATGTAATGGTTGGTGTATATGGCATAGGTGATGTAATGGTTGATGTATATGTCACTGGTGATGTAATGGTTGGTGTATATGGCATTGATGATGTAATGGCTTGTGTATATGTCACTGGTGATGTAATGGTTGGTGTATATGGCATTGATGATGTAATGGCTTGTGTATATGGCACTGGTGATGTAATGGCTGGTGTATATGGCATTGGTGATGTAATGGTTGATGTATATGTCACTGGTGATGTAATGGTTGGTGTATACGGCATTGATGATGTAATGGTTGATGTATATGGCATTGATGATGTAATGGTTGGTGTATATGGCATTGGTGATGTAATGGTTGATGTATATGTCACTGGTGATGTAATGGTTGGTGTATACGGCATTGATGATGTAATGGTTGGTGTATATGGCATTGATGATGTAATGGCTTGTGTATATGGCACTGGTGATGTAATGGTTGGTGTATATGGCATTGGTGATGTAATGGTTGATGTATATGTCACTGGTGATGTAATGGTTGGTGTATATGGCATTGGTGACGTAATGACTGATGAGTATAACAGTGGTGATGTAATACTTGGTATATATGGCATTTTTGATGTAATGACTGATGATTTTGACAGTGGTGATGTAATGGTTGGAGTACATGGCATTGATGATGTAATGGCTGTTGTATATAGCATTAGTGATGTAATGACTGATGAGTATGACCGTGGTGATGTAATGGCTGGTGTATATGGCGTTGGTTGTGTAATGGTTGGTGTATATGACATTGGTGATGTAATGACTGATAAGTATGACAGTGGTGATGTAATGGTTGGTGTATATGCCATTGGTGATGTAATGACTGATGAGTATGACAAGGGTGACATAATGGCTGGTGTACATTGCATTGGTAATATAATGGCTGGTGTATGTGACAGTGGCACTGGTGATATAATGCTTAATGTATATGATATGTGTGATGTAATGACTGGTGTATATGACACTGGGGATGTAATGACTGGTGTATTCGACAGTGGTGATGTTGTAATGACTAGTGTATATGACAGTGATGTTGTAATGACTAGTGTAAATGGCAGTGATGTTGTAATTACTGGTGTATATGGCAATGATGTTGTAATGGCTAGTCTGTATGGCAGTAATGTTGTAATGGTTAGTATATACAACAGTGATCTTGTAATGGCTAATATATATGACAGTGATGTTGTAATGACTTGTGTATGTGGCAATTATGTTGTAATGGCTGGTATGTATGATAATGGTGCTGTAATGACTAGTGTATATGACAGTGATGTTGTAATGGGAGATGTATATGACAGTGATGTTGTAATGACTAGTGTGTATGACAACGGTGTTGTAATGACTAGTGTATATAAACAATGGTGTTTTAATGACTAGTGTATATGACAATGATGTTGTAATGACTAGTGTATATGACAGTGATGTTGTAATGGGAGATGTATATGGCAGTGGTGATGTAATGGCTGATGTATATGACAGTGATGTTGTAATGACGAGTGTCTATGACAGTGATGTTGCAACGACTAGTGTATATGACAGTGATGTTGTAGTAACTAGTGTGTCTGACAACGGTGTTGTAATGACTAGTGTGTATGACTGTGATGTTGTAAGGACTAGTGTATATGACAGTGATGTTGTAAGGACTAGTGTATATGACAACGGTGTTGTAATGACTAGTGTATATGAAAGTGATGTTGTAAGGACTAGTGTATATGACAGTGATTTTGTAAGGACTAGTGTATATGACAGTGATGTTGTAATGACTAGTGTATATGACAACGGTGTTGTAATGACTAGTGTATATGACAATGATGTTGTAATGATTGATGTACACGGCAGTGGTGTTGTAGGGACTAGTGCATATGACTAGTTTATGAGATAGTGACAGGTCAATGGCCTCCTTACTAGCTCACTTTGTCTGTTACAGATGACGTCCAACAGCACTCCGTCCCTTGTCGTCCAAGACGACGTATGGGCTGACTATCACAACAGCTCGTACGAACGTGGCTTTGTTCATAGTGCTGGCTTCGGGATCTTCATCTGTTTGTGGAACTTTCTTGTAAACTCGGTTTTCATTATCCTGCTCCTTTGTCGACGTCAGACCCACAACCAGTACATCTATACCCAGGTGGCAAACCTGGCGGCGTCCGACCTCGCATACAGCATGCTAGTTGATACAGTGACAGTTTATTATGAACTGGAGCCGTGGCGACTTGGTCAACACGTGTGTAAAGCATGGATGATCCTGGATGCTATTTTACCTTTTGTGTCCCTGATAATCATCATAGCACTAAACCTAGACCGACTCATATTTGCTCTCCTACCCAAATTGTACTACACGCTCTTCAGTAAATGGTTCCTGCGCTGTCTGGTCATCTTGATGCCGTGGGTAGTAAGCAGCAGCATCCTGTCTCCCCTGTGGTTGCTGTCTTCTGTTCAAGAGCCTCATCCTGAGTTTTGCATCTATGGTATAACGGGGGAGGCGATTTTGGCGTCTTCATTGATATCTCTGTACATACCAGCAATCGCCATCATGGTGTTGACAGTCCTGGTGTTGGTGACAGTTATTGGAGGGCTTCCGGACGAACTCGGAGAAATAACTAGAATAACATTTATTGGACAACGATTGGATAAGAGGATCATCAAACGAGGTCATAGATCCGTTGTGACGTCATTGTGCGTGATCAACTTCTGCAGCTTGGCAATGCAGCTCCCATATGGCGCCATATCGATGTTACAGCCTAACTGCGTGGATGCGGCTTGTGAATCAACGGTGAAGATGATGCAGGCGCTGAGTTGGCTCCGATCAGCATGCCCAGGCATACGGCCACTCTTCTGGCTGCTTATTCCTGAGGTTCGAAAGTGCAGCTGCAACTGCGGTGACGATGACCAAGACATGGTGACCGAGCAGACTGACCATATAGAAATGGCGTCGGCTAACACTGGTCACGAACAGCTCCTCAACAGTTCCCTCTGCAAGAATGAGAACGGTGCCCATGAGAAGGGATGACTAGGATTTGTTGAGATAAGGATTGAAGATGCGACGCTATGAACGATAGCTAGGGTTGTGCTCTGTACCCGAAGCCCGTGTCAGTCACAGAACCAGGGATCTACATCAACATCAGGCATAGTGTTGTCCTGTGACACGCATGTCATCCTGGGAGCAGTGCAGCAGGCTACCCTTTGTTTGACGGAACCACATGTTTAGTTTGAGACAACGGGATACACGTGACATTCGCTGCAGAATGTCCGTTTAAATCAACTAGGTTCTCCTGTTACAGAAGTGACCGTCTGAAGACAATGGCACAGCCTGTGTATCCTACATCCAGGAAAGGACTGCATTTTGAATGTGAGGGTTTACCTGAGTCAGACTCTACATAAGACAAGCAAAAACAGTGCTTTTTCCATCCTGTCAATCCAGTGGACGAGTGAGGTTTGATTATATCCCACTGTGGACAGCATCACGGATTGTCACTGCGTGTCTGTTTTGGATGAAACGTTCCACTGTGATACTGCTGCTAGAAATTCAAGGGCGAGAGTATGGTGTATTCAAAGGTTGCGGACAGAAGTCAGCCTTAGTCGTATTCCGAGACGCTCAAGAGAGAACAGTCTGTTGATCCACATGACGTCACTTAGAGGACGAGGCATTGTCGTTTTGTTTATCTTTACGAACACTCCATCGATTGTTCGGTACTCGATGTGTTGTGGCCAATAGAGATTCGCATCCATCCATGTTTGATATGAAATATGTCAACACGAGTCAATTAAAAGTTTATAACTGCGAGGTTTCCTGAATACTTTTACGTTTTCATTGACAAGTGCATAGACATTAGAAATTAAATGATTCAAGAATGACATTCTCTACATTTAAAATCATTCTTAGAATGTTTCTAGTGTATAAATACTGATCTCGGTGTCTTGAGTGTAAAACAACTGCAGCTGAACAGCTTCAATGACAGAGGTGATATGTGATATGATTAGACTGTGTCATAAAGGTTAGCGATGGCATCACAGTGATCCAAAAAGGCATTGTGGAGACATTTTGTTCTTGCAATATACAAATCATGATCTAACCAAAGCCAGCTGTGTATGTTGTAGTACGTCACAATCGAACCTCTAACACATCCCTTCAGCCAAGTTACAAACTCCCGCTCGACCTCGCCAACGTCGTAGACCCAGATGACGCCAACCAGTGAGGTTCCAGTAAAACTACACACACTCACTCACTAAACCAGATGACATGAAGGTCCGGTAAAGCTACACACACTCACTCACTCAACCAGATAGCGGTCATCCATGAAAGTCCGGTAAAACTACACTCACTCACTCACTCACCCAGATAAGGCCACCCATGAAGGTCCGGTAAAGCTACACACATTCACTCACTAGACCAGATGACATGAAGGTCCGGTAAAGCTACACACATTCACTCACTCAACCAGATGACATGAAGGTCCGGTAAAGCTACACACACTCACTCACTAAACCAGATGACATGAAAGTCCGGTAAAGCTACACACACTCACTCACTCAACCAGATAGCGGTCATCCATGAAAGTCCGGTAAAACTACACTCACTCACTCACTCACTCAGATAAGGCCACCCATGAAGGTCCGGTAAAGCTACACTCATTCACTCACTCACTCAACCAGATGACACCAACTAGTGAAGGTCCGGTAAAGCTACGCTCACTCACTCACTCAACCAGATGACGGCCACCCATGAAGGTCCGGTAAAACTACACACACACGCGCACTCACTGAACCAGAAGACGGCCACCCATAAAGGTCCGGTAAAGCTACACTCATTCACTCACTTACTCACTCACACAACCAGATGACACCAACCAGTGAAGGTCCGGTAAAGCAACACTGACTCGCTCAACCAGATGACGGCCAACCATGAAGGTCCAGTAAAGCTACACTCACTCGCTCACTCAACCAGATGGCGGCCAACCAGTGAAGGTCCGGTAAAGCTACACTCACTCACTCAACTCACTCAGATAAGGCCACCCATGAAGGTCCGGTAAAGCTACACATACTCATTCACTCAACCAGATGACGGCCAACCAGTGAAGGTCCCTTAAAGCTACACTCACTCACTCACTCAAACAGATGACGGCCACCCATGAAAGTCCGGTAAAGCTACACACACTCACTCACTCACTCACTCACTCAACCAGATGACGGCCACTCATGAAGGTCCGGTAAAGCTACACTCATTCACTCAACCAGATGACGGCCACCCATAAAGGCACGGTAAAACTACACACACTCACTCACTCACTCAACCAGATGACGGCCAACCAGTGAAGGTCCGGTAAAGCTACACTCACTCACTCACTCAACCAGATTATGGCAATCCGTGAAGGTCCTGTAAAACTACACTCACTCACGCCGATGACGTCTATATTTAGGTGAGGAGACTATGGTCTGGAGTGAGTTCGAGGATGGAATTCGAGGATGTGGTCACTAAAGCTTCCGATATTTAAAACTTTTACAGTCGAATTATGCAATGTTTAATTATATAGCGTCGGAAAAGAACTTGTATGGTGTCGACTGTAGTGCATAGTGCTGACATGGTAGAAGTATACACCCGATACTTTAGACGCTCTGCAACAAATGAATTTCCATATCCATTCTGAAAACATTTTCCGTGTTCATAAAGCAGAAGTTGAATTTTGTTTTACGCCGCTTGTTTGCAACATCACAAATGGGACACCATAAATGGGACACCCCACATTGTACCTATGTGGGGAATCGAACCCGGGCCTTCGGCGTGATTAGCGAACGTTGTTACCACATAGCTCACCCACCGAATTTCACAATCATCAGGACAAAGCTG
Source organism: Haliotis asinina (assembly GCF_037392515.1). NCBI lineage: Eukaryota > Metazoa > Mollusca > Gastropoda > Lepetellida > Haliotidae > Haliotis > Haliotis asinina. Next base: position 81,978,513 of record NC_090282.1, read on the forward strand.
TGACACTGATAGCATTGACGCGTAAAAAAGGGGTTGCGGACTTTGCTTTGTCAACCAGGTCCCTGGGAGTGCCCAGTTCCTTATTTCAAACCAAACTCCGTAATGCATGTTGTATTATGGTCTCACGTTTCACGTTTAATTATCCCATTTCGTGACAAGATGATTTTATTGGTGAAATCAGTGATGAACAAAAGAGAGCGAGAATCCGCTGTCAAACTCGTCATACTGAATTGTCTCTTTAGGCACAGCTCCTAACGGGTGGTTATACTAGCAGACTTGATTCCAATTCCGTTTTATGAGTCGACAAATGTGTTGTTTCTTTCACCTTTCAAAGAAAGCCTGCATCTGAGACTACTTACGCAAGGAGCGGCAGTATTCAGTCTTATAGCATCACTTCAGGCAGTATTCAGTCTTATAGCATCACTTCAGGCAATATTCAGCCTCATAGCATCACTTCAGGCAAGATTCAGCCTTATAGCATCACTTCAGGCAGTATTCACTTATATAGCATCACTCAAGGCAATATTCAGCCTTATAGCATCACTTCAGGCAATATTCAGTCTTATAGCATCACTTCAGGCAATATTCAGCCTTATAGCATCCCTTCAGACATTATCTGCCTTATAGCATCACTTCAGGCAATATTCAGCCATGTAGCATCATTTCAGGCAGTATTCAGTCTTATAGCATCACTTCAGACATTATCTGCCTTATAGCATCACTTCAGGCAATATTCAGCCTTATAGCATCACTTCAGGCAAGATTCAGCCTTGTGGCATCCCCTCAGGCAGTATTCAGTCTTATAGCATCACCTCAGGCAGTATTTAGCCTTATAGCATCACTTCAGGCAATATTCAGCTATATAGCATCACTTCAGGCAGTATTCAGGCTTATAGCATCACTTCAGGCAATATTCAGCCTTATAGCATCACTTCAGGCAGTATTCAGCCATGTAGCATCATTTCAGGCAATATTCAGTCTTATAGCATCACTTCAGGCAGTATTTAGCCTTATAGCATCCCTTCAGACATTATCTGCCTTATAGCATCACTTCAGGCAGTATTCAGCCTTATAGCATCACTTCAGGCAATATTCAGCCCTATAGCATCACTTCAGGCAATATTCAGCCATGTAGCATCACTTCAGACATTATCTGCCTTATAGCATCCCTTCAGACATTATCTGCCTTATAGCATCACTTCAGACATTATCTGCCTTATAGCATCACTTCAGGCAATATTCAGCCTTATAGCATCACTTCAGGCAAGATTCAGTCTTATAGCATCACTTCAGACATTATCTGCCTTATAGCATCACTTCAGGCAGTATTCAGCCTTATAGCATCACTTCAGGCAATATTCAGCCTTATAGCATCACTTCAGGCAGTATTCAGCCATGTAGCATCATTTCAGGCAATATTCAGTCTTATAGCATCACTTCAGGCAGTATTCAGCCTTATAGCATCCCTTCAGGCAATATTCAGCTATATAGCATCACTTCAGGCAGTATTCAGCCTTATAGCATCACTTCAGGCAGTATTCAACCTTATAGCATCACTTCAGGCAAGATTCAGTCTTATAGCATCCCTTCAGGAATATTCAGTCTTATAGCATCACTTCAGGCAATATTCAGTCTTATAGCATCCCTTCAGGCAATATTCAGCCTTATAGCATCACTTCAGGCAGTATTCAGTCTTATAGCATCACTTCAGGCATTATTCAGCCTTATAGCATCACTTGAGCAGTAGTCCATGCGTTCTTCTGTCTCAGGCAGTAGTTGGATATGAATCCTTAGCAGGACGTAATTGTTTGCCAATATTTGGTATCGTGTCATTGTAGACAGTATTTGGCAGTATGTTATGATTTAATAGACTGAACAAAAATTTATGGACAATTCCAATATTCATTAAAGCATTTTAATGTGGTTCTTACCACTGACAGATTATAAATATAAATACTTTGAAACTGAAATTTGGATAGACCTTAACATTTTTGTTCAGTTGATATGAGGCAATATCCGAAACTGGCTTTTACGTGCTTGTAGGTACCACGTGCTTCTAGTTCGGCCGTTCCCCAGGTTTTCAAGGTACACATTGTTATCATACTGTATCGGTGGTTGCCGATTCTTCCTGAAAATATGAAAGCGACAAATCATTTACCTAATAAGTCGATTGTACATGTACTATCAGGCCTACAAAAGAAAACTGTCCCACTGTGCATAAAAACCTTGAAAAGTCCTAATAAATCGTGGAAATAGCAACATGTTTCCTCGCTACTGAAAACGGCAACGAAAGTCTATTATGAAACTGCACATCAGCGGACGTTCACCTCTACTGCGCATTACGATCCGTGCTTCTGTCAAATTTCTGAGTGTTACAGTTAAGGATTCACCGTGACAAACTATGTCAGAAATCCCCTGTGAACCAGCAAACAGCAAAAGTCATAAAGGTTCGAATTCTGTAATATTATGAAACGAGAGCAAGGTATACAAAGTCACATGTCAATAGTCACAATGCTGATTACAAATTCAATAGAAATGAGACAAAATCTAGGGCAATGGGTCACAAGATATGATATAGCAAACTCACCAAAGTCTCAGTACGAGAGATAATCAACTATGCAGAATGTAAACACAGCGATCGGTCTGACAGCATATAATGTAGATTCAGGCGTTGACGGGTTTTGATGATTAAGCGTTGGCAGTGATGTATATCCTCCATTTAATATGAATGTGTGTCGCCCTCAACACGGCAACCAGCCTTTTAATATATATATATATATATATACTCAGTCATTTCCCGAAAGTTCGGGCACTTACGAATATCGTCAACACTGTAGAATGCCCTCGAATAAGTCTCCCGGAAGTAAACACCTAGAAAACCATGACCATCTATTAAAACGAAATGTGACCCACCATAATTATTATTCAAAACACTAAATGTTGTGACCCAATAATAATTATTACTGAATTAATTACAAAATATACAGAAAATACACACTCGTAACACGAGCAACAATGAATCGCCTCGCGTAGCAAAAAAATATTGAATGTGTCGAAATGATTTCTGTCAATCATTTCATACGAATGGAAAGTAAACTAAATAAGCGTGCAGACAAGTTTAATGGAGATAAATGCCAAACAACACAACATAAATACTTTAAAACCTGTGTTCAAATTGGAAAATGGTAATATGCGGAACTTCCTCTTCCACGCGCGCATGCGCATAGTCGAAGCTGCAGTTTTTTTTAATGCAATTTTAGCATTTTACAGTTACCACTTTTACTGTTTCAGTAGCGAGGCATTATGCTTATGTTGTTATTTCCACGGTGAACTTTTGTGCATATTTCCTTACAGTGGGAAAGGTTTCTTTGGTAGGCCTGACTTGGGTGATGGGTGATAACACGTATTTTCGAAAAGGAAAGCTACCCTTGCCCATTCACGGCTCCCATCACACAAGTGTTACTGAACAATTTATTGTTCACCAGAAGAACATGTGACCCATGGTATAGTCAAGATAGGGAATTCCATACGACATCTCTAATGCGACAAAATTAGGAATGTCCTTCACATGAAAGCTTTATGAAAGCTTTCTTTGGACCCTGAATGATGGATCCTCGATCAAACGGTTATGTACCATAGTGCTTACAGTCCCAATCTGCCTACAGGCACTTTGGGAAATTTTTGTTTTGCCCTGTGAAGTAATGGAACAGCCTTGTCTGATTCTGGACATGTGGTTAATGAGCTGACCAGTTCTATCAATGGATGACGGGTGCGTTGATAGGAGTAAGGGTCTCTTTTACATAAGCATCAACGCCAAACAAGTTCAAACTCATGTCAGAAGAGCGGCCGCCCCTCCATTACTTCCTCGAGACACGGTGTAGGACACTTGGATCGCTGCCATGGATAAAAGACCTAGAGTCAGACAAGGTCAGGGACTTCAATGACTATGTCACGCGTGCATGGGTTAACTACGAAGCGCGCTTTACCGTACGGATATGGACTCATATTGAAAACGTAGGACAAAGGACAAACAACCACTTGGAAGGATGGCACCTGAAACTGAAGAACCTCATCACCAAAGCCCACCCACACATCTACCTCTTCATCACCAACATAAAGAAGATAGAAGCAGCAAACAATACCAAGCGTGCCCAACTTGACTGTGGTGCCCTTCCTAAGTCTCGGAAGCGTGTTTATTAAGAACTCGATGCTGGACTCCTGCGACCTAAGGAACACCTCCAGAGCGGCAGAAATCACCTCTTCAGTATCTGGATGCTGCAGGACAAGTTGGCTCATAGAAGTACTATCCTGGTGAACTCTGAAACCAGTGTACAAGTTACTGACCAGTGTTAAAAATGAAATGGTGAAAACTGTTATACTACATCATTATTATTTATATCATTGTTTATTATGCATTATCATTGTTTCCATGTCTGAAATTCTCTGAACAATAAAAAAAAAACCTTCGTCATTTGTTGGACCTCTGTAGGCAGAGTGGGAATATACCCAAGAAGTTGGGTAGGTTCGGGTAGGTTCATTCAGCAATTAAGTGGTCAAGTCCTTTTTAACAGGGGTAGAATAGGTCAGCTGATTAACCACGTCCTGACCACTGGACCACATCATGTTGTTTTAAGCTGTAGGCAGATTGGGATTGTAGGCACCTTGGGAAGACGCCGATCAAACAACTTCTGAGCTGGAGTCGCACGACGCCCTTTAAATCTTCTGTACTCTCCACAAAAAGAAACGCACACGTGTGATAACGCATGTAAATTTGGAACGGCTGCTGCCAAATTTCACAGCCAAAATATCGAATTTCTAATAACATGGACAGCTTAAAAGAAATATTTCTTCTGTGTACCGAATAGTTACATTGACCGCGCACAGACTTGTAGGATATATTACGCGACATCATGTCACTCCCACATGTTCCATAATCCCTGAAGGTAGATGTAATGGCATCCAAACTCGATACTAGTGTTTCATTAGTAAGTACAACAGATGCTTCATGGATCAGTGTTTAAGGTGTCTCGTAAAGTTCGTTTTGTACTAAGTTGCACAAACTTAGAGCAAATCCTTCGAAAAATTTTAGATTCATAAAGCAGTAAATCTACCTGTTTTTTTTCTGAGAAAGTCCTTCTTTGATTGGGTTGCGTACTTTGCAATTGGTTAATCTTTATCTTTGAGCCAGCGTTGTGGACGTCCATTTACTGGACCCAGAAACATGTCTTTCTCAGTTACGGAGCCATCTTATGGGTTTAAAGTAAAACGTTGATGAGGCCGACCCATGCTTTGGGTGGAGTTTCTTTTTCGGTTAAAATACTAGCCTCATATAATTTGATGCCACTAATGCCAAGCTCTTTGATGATCATATATGTAGTATAATGTTTGCATATAATGGTTAGACACTGCCTATGCTTTTCATGAAAGGAAGCCAGACTATGGTTGGCAACTGTCAGTGGTAACAACCACAAAAGGTTCATGAAATATAGCCAGACTATGATTGGCACCTGTCAGTGGTAACAACAGAAGTTGCATGAAAGGCAGCCAGACAATGACTGACAGACGTTCGTGGTAACAGCCACAAGCATTTCATGAAAGGAAGCTAGACCACGGTTGACAGCTGTCAGTGGTAACAGCTACACCAGTTGCATGAATGGAAGCCAGATTACGGATGGCTTTGGATGAATGGGAATAATTCCATTTCTGTTTCCTCTATTACATGTAAGCAAGTCAATGACAATATCCCGCACTGACATAACCATCTCTATGTGACACACACCAGCCCCTTCTTCTCTTTTGGTCTACTGTTTGGCTTCAGCTACGACAGCATCCATTGCGAATAAACAGTTGATATCCTAAATGGTAAGGGGCTATTCACGATCCTTTGGTTCATATCTAAACAAAGTCGTAATCGCCAATAATATAGAGGTCAAGGCAATATCACATGTAAAATATATTACATCATGAGCTTCCGAGTCTGTATCCTGCATTAGGTATTCTTGTCAGATTGCCATGGTTTTGTTGTTAGACTACCGACAGCTGTTCTTATCAGCTTGAAATTGTAAAGTTGCCATTAAGTGAGTGAGGGAGTGAGTGGGTTTAGTTTACGTCTCACTCGGCAATATTCCAGCTATATGGCGGCGGTCTGTAAATCATCGAGTCTGGACCAGACAATCCAGTGATCAACAGCATGATTATCGATCTGCGCAACTGGGAACCGATTACATGTGTCAACCAAGTCAGCAAGCCTGGCCACCCGATCCCGTTAGTCGCCTCTTACGACCAGCGGAGTTGCTTTTTATGGCAGCCATGGGTTGCTGAAGGCCTATTTTACCCCGGATCTTCACGGGGCAAAGTTGCCATTGTTCACCCAGAGAACCTATGGTGACCGTCATTACCATCTACCCTGTCGTTGCTGTTGGGGTATCCGCAGACTCCTGAATTCAGTTTGTAGCCACTGTCTCATTGATAGTCACTGTTGCTGACGCTGTCGTTTCGACTGTTGAAGTGTAGTCACTGTCGTCGGCGCAGTGACTGTCGAGATGTAGTCAATGTCCCTATGGCAGTTTGATTGTAGTAACCCCTACTGCTGGCGCGCTGTCACGGCCTCCCTTTGCTGTCGGGGTGGGTGTTGTCAATGTCAGCAACTGCTGTCGGGATGTAGTCACCATTGTCCCTGGTGCTTGGTTGTAGTCACTGTCGAAATATCAAATAGTGGTATTGGGAAAAGTCATAGACTGTTCATGAAAAGTAGGGGATACCCAACCTAAATGTGTCACAAGTACTGATATTTACGTTCAGTTAGATCAATAGTCCCCCGATACTTCTCTCATATATGTTTTGTCAGCTTGGTTCATTTCATTCCATTCTTCCTGCAGGGCAGCGCCAAGTTCTTGTTGACAGTGACATCCTAGACATGGTCGATGTGCTGATACGGTTGTTGTCTTCTACCGGCACTGTTCGGCGTCCTCTTGAAACGACGTCCGTGTCGGCGTGCCTTCAGGTCGGTGCGTGTCATGTTATTGTCAGTCACAGCGATCCCACCTCTCAGCATTGTTGAGAATCCCCCAAAAGGCCTTTCTGTCTAACGTTAAACCTACACCAACATGAAACCGCTTACTCTGTCTCTACGAACAACGACAGCATCAATAGCGTCTGTCGGTCGTAGAATAACACATGGACGTCGACATGCAGGTTCCATCTCTGCAGCAGATTGCGAATCGTCTGTCCTCTTACTCTAACACCTGCAGCTGTTTGAAGCTCATTTATAATTTGGGAGACACCTTGAACACGGTTTTGATGTTTCTCACGTCTGATGTAAGCGAAAGGTATCATTACCATAGTTTCGCTGTAATTTGCTAATGTCACTAACTATGAAACGTTCATTATGTGACATAGCCTCGCGTAGTAAAAGCGTCGACAAATTCCATTATAAATTTCGAATGTTACTCCTACCATGTTAACATACACATGATATAAACCACTTGCAGAAATCCTTTAGGAGCCTTTCGCTAAGCTTTGACTTACAGACACATAAAGAAGGACTTGCCTATTAATGATTATAGATTGGTTTAGAAGCCTCATACGTTGGACTAGGACTAGCCTCGTTAGACTCTTGTCACATGTTTGTTAATAGATAGCTGACAGATACAAATGTTAAGAACGATTCCTGATCACAACTGGCGAATGGTCTGGTCTAACCAGTCATGGCAAGTCAGTACGTGACCTGTGACCCGATCCCACAAGAGCGTTTTCTCGCAGATGAAAACAGAGAAATCTAGACTTGTTTCATTCGGAGCAACATATTTGCTGGCGGAAGGGGAAAGAGCATGGCTAAGGGATTCTGAGACAGGATATAGGTAATGTTATATACTTATTTATCAAACATGTCTTCATACCAAGAATGAAAAAAAAATATAATTATAATGGGTTTTACTTGGAGAATTCGTCTTGGGTCCTCATCTGTGCTTAGGGGGTCCAATATGCCAGAAGAAATGTTGGTATCTGTGGCTAATAATGTCCCACTGCAGTAATGTAGCACAGCAATAATGTCCACTGAAATAAGGTAGCACGGCAATAATGTAGCACAGCAATAATGTCCACTGCAATAATGTAGCACGGCAATAATGTAGCACGGCAATAATGTCCCACTGCAATAATGTAGCACGGCAATAATGTAGCACAGCAATAATGTCCCACTGCAATAATGTAGTACGGCAATAATGTCCACTGCAATAATGTAGCACGGCAATAATGTCCCACTGCAATAATGTAGCACGGCAATAATGTCCACTGCAATAATGTAGCACGGCAATAATGTAGCACGGCAATAATGTCCACTGCAATAATGTAGCACGGCAATAATGTAGCACAGCAATAATGTCCACTGCAATAATGTAGCACAGCAATGTAGCACGGCAATAATGTCCCACTGCAATAATCTAGCACGGCAGTGTAGCAAGGCCATAATGTAGCACGGCAATGTAGAAACTACAACACTGAGGCAAACATCCATGCCGTCAAACAAGTCACAAGGGATGATCTACCTACTTCAGTTGCCACCTGCCAGTGCGCGTTAAATGGTAGCTTATTACAAAGCAATCGAAGGATTCTAAAAAGAGTCGGTAGATAATAATTCTACAATAATTGAATTTGTCCTCGTTATCTAACCTAAGTCCGGATCTTTAAGTCCCTCTTTATTCTGGGTGCTTTCACAGTCGTGCTTATAATCCATGACGATAAGGAAATGAGACTCCGGCCCTAATGTGGGCGTGCTTACACAATCCTTGTATAAGAAGCCTTGGGCTGCCGGCGGAAAATGAAACTCTTAATGCAACATAAGGCAGTCCAAGAAGGGAAACTGATGCGTTGTTATGTTAAAGATGACATATTTTGACCATAATCGCTTGTTTATTCTTTGATAAATCTTTAAAACAAGCTCTTAAATGAAATGTGAGTTAATACAACGAAGATATATTTTCTGAAAGGTCAAAACACAATTCATCGTTTACATGGATAGGTAAGCAGGTAATATCAACACACGCGTGTATTGTGCCTGTCCTGATTGTGAAGGAAATGGCTTAAGACCATTCTTTCAGTCAATATCATAGATAAGTCATTTTCACAAAATATTTAAACTGAAAAGATGAAAAACAGAAATAATAACTGTGGGGTAATGCTGAGCTATCCATTGAAGATGTAAAAGTATCAGCTAAATTTAATGAATTCACAAAAATGTAAGCTTAACCTTTATTAGATTCTCTTTTTAAAAGATCGTTTTTTAAGTTAATTGCGTGAAAAATGTCCTTAAAGTTACCACCATTGAAAGCAAATAAAAAAGTAAGTTCTATTTCATTTTCACATCTATATTTTTTCTCCAAGATAAGAAAGTCTTCATATTTTATTACAAACTGAAAAAATGTATGATTGGCTAAAAATATTCTAAATGAGTTGGGTTGAGTTGGATTGGGTTTTACATTACATCGGCATTATCAGCCATTTTAGTGACGAGATCAACTTTCCATCCATTACCATTTCAGGTGCATGGTCCAAAAGAGTTTGGCCTTCATTTCACCACCATTTAAAAAAAAAACATAAGATGTCATTACATCGAATACAAAAGCAAGAAATTTGCCAATTTCCCAATGAAGCTACAATTTGTGATATATGTCAACTTCCCTCAGAAAATTTATTATCAAGTGCCCCTTCACATCGGAAAACAGATCTTTCAGGTTTCTCGCAACATAACGGGAGTTCCTTGCAGTTGAAAAGTTCACATTCAAGCAAAATATGCTTAATGGTGAACACCTCATTGCAGGAGATACACATGGGGGTTCCTCACCCTCCGTTTTCAGCAGATAGCCATGAGTAAATCGGCTGTGGCCAATACGACATCAACGTAAACTACTTCATCACGTCTTGATTGCCAACCCATGTACATATAACCAATTGTTGGCTTCAGTTCATGAAGTTTATTTCTTCGTAATTGGGGTCCCCCCTTTTTTGCATGAAGTCACGTGTATGATTTTAGATGGTGGGTTTGAAGTCACCGTAAGGGATCAGTAGATCAGTAGTGGAGATAAGTGCTTGTCAAGGGCTGCTTTAGCATCGGCCTTTGTGTTACCGGCTATGCCGACGTGAGTCTGCAGCCCGCAGAGGACGATGCCACATTAGAAAGATCGTTGTAAAGTTCTAAAATGTCCAGGATGATAGGGTGACTTGAAGTAACATTTTGAGGTGATTGAAGGCAAGATAATGAATCTGTAAACACGATCCAAGTTTTTAGAGTGCGTCTGGTGTTTTATATAGGTCAAACTTTATGCTACATAATGCACCTTGATCAGAAGGACAAACTATTATTTTATCGTGTTGCTGAATTGAAATAAATAAACATTATGAACATTGTAGAAAGAAATATTTTCATTGAAGAACTGAACAAAATAAATGTTTTTGTTTACTTAAACAGTAAATAACAGTATTGACATAAGTGATCCTCGTATTGACATCTATCACATTTTGTAGGATATGTGGTTCTGGAAATGTCGTTTTACTTCTATGCAATATCCAATACGAAACAGCATTTATAATTATATTCCTGTAACTAAAACATTCATTTTGTAAGGATTATCATTAGGAAATTTTGTTTCAGTGAATCCTTCAATCTTGCGGAACATGATACAGTAACTACATTCTTCGAAAAAAGAAACGCAAAATGAAATTAAAAAATGACACTTACAATTTTGTGCACACATGTAAACTCAAACATTTTTAAGGGTTGCACGTTGTTTCTGGAATGTTTTAGAAGATCACGCTTGACCAAACGCAACCAAAAATGATTTTGAACGGTTTTATCAGTCAGACTCATGATGAGCGGGGATGTCATGCAGCACGATTATCAGGCACTGTGATTGTTTCTCACGTGCAAAGCATGAGTAGAGCATGTGACTATAAAAGACCCATATGAATCTCACAATTTCATCCACGATCTTTGCAAGTACTCACGAAAATGGGACGTCTCTACGCTGCCGATCGAAATCAGGCAATTGGACGATTGCAAGTTGGCGAATCAAAGTGATGTGGGCAAGGCTCTTCGACGTTCATCCCAGCTCAATAACTCGACTGTGGGATCGATTTCGTCAAACAAATTCGACCAATGACCGTCCAAGATCAGGAAGACAGAGAATCAACACACCTGCCCAAGATCGGTACAACCGGGTAACCCACCTAAGTGACCACCATCGTACACAGCACAAGAACAGTTTGGAGCCCGAAAAGTGCCCGATCAGACAATCAGGAACCGTCTCCGAGAAGTTGCCCCTTTGTAGACACGACTACATCGACGAGTAAGACGGTGAAACACGGTGCTGCCATGGAGCCTGGCAAACTGAAGGTGCACATGATTTAGCGATGAATCCCATTATCTCCTCAGGCGACGTGATGCTTGAGACCGTGTCTACAGACGACGTCATGAACGTTTTGCTCCTAACTGCATCAGCCAGGTGGACAGATTCGGTATTGGGAGTGTTATAGTGTGGGGTACGATCTCATACACCTGAATATCTGAACTTGTGCTTGTCCATGACAATCTGACGGCCAGTCGATACGTCGACCAGATCCTCCGTCCGCACGTCGTTCACCTTGTTGACCGTCAACGGCAGCTCTTCCAACAGGACAACGCCAGGCCCCACATAGCACGTGTCAAAGTGGACTACCTGGCCAATAACAACATCAATAGCCTCCCGTGACCCTCCAGATCCCCGGATCTAAACCCAATCGAACACCTTTGGGATCAGATCGATAGACGGGTTCGTTGACGTCGTAATACACCACGGAATCTTGTTCCACATGCTGCAGGAGGAATGTAGAAGGATTCCACAACAAAACATCCAACGACTGGAGGTGGTCATACGAGGTACTGACTTCAACACCACCTGGTGGACAGCAGTAATGACTGCGATGACTGTTATTCTCGTGAACTATGTACAAGATAGCAATGCAGATGCTTCAGAAAATCTGATTCATGTATCTTTGCTTCCCGCTGATCTGCACGTCCTTGACTAACACCAAATTTTCATTGCTATTTGGGTTTCCGTTTCTTTTTTTTTTGAAGAGTGTATTACCAAAAAACAAGTTTCAGTGAAAATTTGGATTTAATTAACATTTTTTCCAGTAATGACGAAAGATTCCAATATTTTTTACCAATGAAAAAAAGACATCAACAAAGAATGACAAGTATTATTAGTATTTTAAATTCAATATTATTGATTTTGACCAATTTTGTCCATTCTGTTACCAAACATAAAGTTTCAATGAAACTTTGAATTAAAGTTGACATTTTCCAGCAATGAATAAAGTTTTCATTAAAGTTTACCAGACAAGAAGCATAAATACAGAATAAAAACTATTATCAGCATTTTGAATATAACAAAATATTGACTTTGAATAACTTGTCCATACTGTTACCTCTCTAGTTTCATACTGTTAACGAAACGAATAACACCACTGAACGTCATTAGTAATGTAATGGTATATAAAAGTATACATATAGGGTCATACATAGCTTGAAATGTGGAAAATAGCAATGATTGTCAGCTCCAATCAGGTGTTTTTTTTGTGTAGACATATGTCTATACTGTTACCGAATTTGTCCATACTGTTACCATGCGTTTAAATATCAACAATTAGCTTTTTGTGAATAAAGGGGATTTTTTTATTTGCAAGAAAAACTTTTTCATATGTATATTCTAAGTAATATCAGTGAAGGATCAAAACACAGAGACAAATATGTCTTTACGATCCTTTTTGAAAAGATAATTCCATACTGTTACTGAAGTTGCCCTTACTGTTACTTGTTTATATGGTAAGAGTAAGGGCAATTCTTAAGAAATTATTCAATATTTGATGAATGCTCCCGTCAAAGCCCCAAAAGCACATGTTAACGGTGACTAATGAACAAGTCAGTTTACATACAAATTGATTTTTTTCATAAACTTCTTCTATATACCTAAAACAAGTGTGGGCATATACATTTAGTACAATCAACCTTTCATGTACTTGCGATCAAAATATGCCCAAGTGTTCAGAGGACACAAAGCATGTTACTTGCCGTTTGGAAGATATGAAGTGGAAGGCTGAAGAGAAGAAGTGGCTTTACTAGCTGACCTGGGGATGTATCATTTGTAAATTGTTTCCGTCTGGTAACAGTAATGACATATTTCTGTGGGACAAGCATAAATGAGGATAAAATCTTAAAATAAATTTCGTATTTCATTGGTTTAGGGAAGACTGAAGGAAGAGAGACTGTTGTCAAGATGATCCGAATTCTTAACGTGCTTTATTTCGTATAGTGGTCGTTATGACTCTATATAACACTTATGGCGATCAGTGGGTGCGTGGTCACGGTCATGTTTCCTTCGTTAATTATTATCAAAACGAAGTGGCTTTACTAGCTGACCTGGGGATGTATCATTTTTAGATTGTGTAGAACTGAAAAATCAACATGAAAAATGGATATCTTTGTTGAAAGTTTTTAAATAATATCATGAACGCATGAACATTGCTATTCATCTTGAGATTTCATGGTAGCATCTTAAATTTCAAACGCTGTATATTGCAAGTTCAGCATATTGCCGTATATTCACCATACTGCATACAGCTTTCAATAAAACCATAAAACCTGTGGCCTTGAGGATCTTGTCTGCTTCACTTAGAACTGGAATAGATATATCCCGGATTAACGTGCACTAGATGTTGTGACCAGTCTCAGTCTGATGAGATGTGATGTCAGCGTTGATGCTGTAGGTATATCTTGTCTAGATAAGACCGATGCAATGTGTGGCCACGTGCAGGAAGGATGTGTTTAGGACTAATTATTAGTATGATAATGTCCCTTATTAAGTGACGAATGTCCAACTATATTCAGCAATTAAAGAAAGCGTGAATTACTCCCTGGTGCAATGACCAGGTCACCCATGGTAGCTGACACTGCGTTGAGCTAGACCCTCGTGGTGCACCCGCTGTTGACTCAGAGTATGTGAATATGTTTTTTATAATAAAAAAGATACAGTGTCTTGTCATGTAGGCAAATGACAAGTTTATTCTGTGATAAGGGCTAATTGCCAAAAAGCACACGAAATTACATTTCTTCTACTTCTAGATAGCTATCTGTATGCCAAGATTAAGGTGAAAGGACAAAAAGTGTATTGGAGAGATGGTTGGTCTCATATGTTCGACAGGTACATGTATATAAATTATTGGTTTTTCATTATATTTGCAGGTACTTTATATGCTGATGCACTTATATGTCTGTTTATGCAATGTGTCATGAATAAAAATCACAATTCATTAACTAAATTAATAAAACTATAGCTAATACCTAATGTTGTCTCTTTTTTATCTCGGCACTTACCATTATTATCAAGGGTACAGCGTAATTAAGTTTACTGCAACAATCATAAAGCGTCTTGTTTTAAGCTTCTGTCTTTTGGGAGCCTGTTTTATGGGAAGATACAGATAACAATGGCCTCCAAGTATTGTGATGCAGTTTCAGTGTTGAAATATGTACAGATTTGGCTTGACCTCCGCAGAATGACTTTGTTAATGGTACATCATGACCCAGATCTGTTTGCGCAATGGATACCATTTGTCTGGGATCAAGCACAATCACCTGTGGAAGCCAGTTTTGATGGCATAATTGGTGCTCTTCAGAACAGAAGCAGTACCATTCTGATTTCACCACATTAGCCCAAACACCGTTTTTTTACCTTAATTAAGAAGCTTCTCCCATTTGATTCTTAATACCACTGACCTTTCTAATAACAAGAGGTATTACAGAGACGATCCCCTTATGTACTTTTCAACATAAGGAATACGTCTCGTGACCTTCTCGGACCGGATATCCGTCCTCGTCGCCGACATAAAGAGATATCAAGCATTAATTCTACACAAATATCTGGTAACCATGGCAAATGTATATACCTGACATGTTGAAAAACGCCTCTGGATCTTTCGTGAAAACTCATTCTCTAAGACTAATTATCACGATAATAGCATTTAATTTGGACTACTCCATTTTGTTTAAAAAATACAGTAGATCTATGTGTTAACTGCTGTGGTCGCAATGCGAACTGTCATCACTGTCAGTTTTAATACTGATTTACATTCCACAGAGTCCAAGTCTACGAATACCTTGTGTGAGTGGTATGATTCATGTCACAACAATAACTACTAAAACAGCGACAACAGTTGTTTATAATGCATCAGATTTACGCTGCTTGGGGTTGCAACAGTCACATCGAGGATGGACAAGGGGGAAAGCCTGATGGCATGGCAACGCAACACTTACATTTACAATATATGATGGCAATTCACTGCTGAGTAAAGGCTACAGGAGCACAGTGGAAGGCAAAACATATGACATGGCACTACATCATGCTATATGATGGCAAGAAGATGTCTGTATGGAAATGATATAGCGCTACACTAGTTGCCCATAGTCATCATCAGTGAAATGTTCAATCTAACATGTTTTATTAACTGTTGCAAGAATAATTTCCATAAATTAAGTAGAAGGCATTCTATTTTGATATTTTGCAAACATCCTGGAAATCATCTTCAGCTCGTAATTTTCTTTCATTTTCGGTTGATTAGTGATCGAATGACAACTGGTTAAGCACCATATGCACACCTTTCTAAATCTATAACATAGACAAACATGTTAAACCTGATTGGTATGTCTAATAGATGCATGTTGTTTAAATAGTTGCAGATTTCTTATAAAAAGGAAATTATGCGTATGCAACTGAGGTGACTTCCTAGCTGGTAGATAAGTACTGACCGAAAACAAATTTTATAAAAGTTCTTCTGGCGACAGTTAATTAACATGCGAGTCTATAGACAATTGACTAACGATAACTAACTTATGGCCAAGTACTGAGAGAGCATGATATGACATTACAACATGAACAGTGTAACTCAAAACAACCACACTCCAGCATGGTAAGTGTGACGTAAACGTGATAGATATATCTTCTTCACTATAACGATGTTCTGGACAACTGACGCACATGACCAGGCCAAAACCAGACTGGAGCTTGTCTCGCACGAGTTCCTGTTGGCACAGCACCAGCTGCCAGCTTCGGGGCGCCAACTTCCTCAGTCATACGCGAAAAGGTTCTGGTCAGGTGTACGTGCAAGTATGTTCTTAGAGGATCTGGATTCTCTCAGCTGGTCGCGGGTCACGCGGAACTGCAAGCTGTCGCGTTAGTTTTATATTGAACATTAATGTAATAGCTATGTGCTTCCACAAAACTGGATGACAAGGGAGATGGTTTCAACAAACAATGCTCTCGTTATATCGAGTGATATTCATACAGCGACGTCTTCTTTGGTTTCATCATTTAATAAGCGCTGAGATACATTCAAGGATGTTCTTTAATCAAATATATCAAAGACCGTTTTGTGACTCTACCTGAAAGTTGTTGGATCACGTTAAGAACATTCAAAACCTAAATATAGCTTTCTAAGCGTTTTACGGCAGACGTGCAGGGGACATTTTCAAGCCTTCAAAGAGAAACATGATCTATAATGTTTGTAACGTCCTTCGTATTTATTTTCACAGGTGGTCAACTGACTTGCCTGTACGTGTATCGGTTACGGGAGCCGGATATACACCTAAAACGTCGTAAGCATCGTCACTATCTGAAAGTGATTCATGACATACTGAACAGCAAAAGAAACGCAACTCTGGCTTTTTGTCAAGGTTTTTTAAATAGAAGGCAAAAGCATGAACGTTTGCTTTATGACGTATATTTTTTCGAAACTTGCGTTTCTTTTGCTGTTCAATATATATCTGCAGTTTTACACTGGGCAGCAGTGAACTGAATGTCGGCAGGCCTGACACACTGTTGACTGATTGGACTCTGGCAAATTAGAATAGGAGACAAACGGAATAGTTCAAAATTACTAATGAAATATGGCATGTTGGGTATTTTGCCAGCCATTAAATTTGCATTTGATTTTCAGTGGTCACGTGAACAGGTCACGAGGTTTTATGTTCGAACAATTTGCCTTAGTGTCTTTCACATGCTAACCATTGTGTCCTGAGAAGATCAAAGTTCATTCTGTTGATCACGGGATTGTCAGGTCCAGACTTGACTATTTACAGTCACCATATAGCGGGAATATTTCTGTGTGCGGCGTTAAACAACATCACAGTTCATACATGAGATGCCTTACGCGTTTTAGTAGCTTGGCGTTAGCAAAACAACTTGTACACCACGAGCTCTCAGGTCAAGGTGTCTTCTAGTTTGAAACTTGCACCTTATAGCTCAGAAGGACCCTTCTTGGTGAGCTTCATGTCAGTCGTTTCATTGGTCTGTCTCCCAAGTCTGTGTATCATGCATTAATGAGTCAGTCATGCATCTTTTCGGGGAAATGAAGATGTATTGCCTCTTTAATCAGGGATCGAAAACGGCGTGATCTCTTCACGATCACGTTAGTCTAACTGTCTTAACTTTCACTCAAACTGCATGTCAGACGGCACGACAACAACAGAACTTGTTGTCATGGAAACAAAAAGTACACAAAAGAATTTTGGGTTGATAAAAGGCTCTTGCATCACCATACTGATACGTGTGCAATCACCATGCGTTATACACAGGATGCTAACCGTGTCTGTTTTGACTTTATGCAAATCGGAGAATACACGCTCTTTGAACCAGCGAAAGGATGAGAGATGGAGGAGAGACATTTGAAATGATATTGAAAGAAACCTTATACGAAACAACTCCTACCTCTGGTATAATAACACGTGAACATCAATAATTCCATCAACAGGGCGTTCTATGTGCCATCAAGACATTAGCCCATCTAAAGAGGAGAGACGGGAGTATTAAAGTGTCGAAAATAACACCATTTGTATGAGTGAGTGGGTTTAATTTTACGCCGAACTCAGCAATATTCCAGCTATATTACGGCCTGTAAATAATCGAGTGATAAACCCATGCTTGTCGTAAGAGGCGACTAAAAGGACCGGGTGGTCAGACTCGCTGACTTGGTGGACACATGTCATCGGTTCCCAGTTGTGTAGATCGATGCTCAGGCTGTTGATCACTGGATAGTCTGGTCCAAACTTGACTGTTTACAGACCACCGACATAGAATATTGCTATGTTGTTGCTAGAATATTGCCGAGTGTGTCGTAATAGTAAACTCACTCATTTGAGTTGAATTCAAACAACAGGAAAGCAATGTTTTCCATTGGGAGTTTCCCATTGCGTAACAAACGGTTGAATTTCATCCAGGTGTCAAGGTGTTCCGATTCATTCACTGCTGGCATGACACCTTTGAGTTCAGTGACATTGGACATGGCGTTCTTCTCTGAACGCAACGTCGTGGTCAGTGTAGTTTTCATCAACCGTCTGTTTTCTTTGCACGAGGGCCCCCATCTTCAACCGTCTATGTCAGTGTCAGCAAGACTGGTATACACGACCTGCCACATTTATGGATTTCCAAGGGAATTATATATTGAAATGTTTTGGTTTATTTTGTTGCTGTCAAGATTAGGTGACGGAATTTGATGACATTCTGTGGAAGGTGCTTACACAAATGTTGAATAATGTTACAAAAGTCTGATTTTTTTCTGCGCAGTACTAACAATGGAAACGTGCATCCACGACTTGCAGCAACAGAAGACATCATCGCAGTATATCCTTTTGTTGTAATATATGTAATATCGTGACCGACAACAGAAGAAACGGGAACGAATCAAAATTCGATAGCTGCATCTACCAAGACAGTTTTGTATGAGAAGAAACCATTAACTCGCACAGTGATAAAGCAACTACCATCAACTCGCACAGTGACAAAGCAACTACCATCAACTCGCACAGTGACAAAGCAACTACCATCAACTCGCACAGTGACAAAGCAACTACCATCAACTCGCACAGTGACAAAGCAACTACCATCAACTCGCACAGTGACAAAGCAACTACCATCAACTCGCACAGTGACAAAGCAACTACCATCAGCGAGTACAGTGACAAAGCAACTACCATCAACTCGCACAGTGATAAAGCAACTACCATCAACTCGCACAGTGACAAAGCAACTACCATCAGCGAGTACAGTGACAAAGCAACTACCATCAACTCGCACAGTGACAAAGCAACTACCATCAACTCGCACAGTGACAAAGCAACTACCATCAACTCGCACAGTGACAAAGCAACTACCATCAACTCGCACAGTGACAAAGCAACTACCATCAACTCGCACAGTGACAAAGCAACTACCATCAACTCGCACAGTGACAAAGCAACTACCATCAGCGAGTACAGTGACAAAGCAACTACCATCAACTCGCACAGTGATAAAGCAACTACCATCAACTCGCACAGTGACAAAGCAACTACCATCAGCGAGTACAGTGACAAAGCAACTACCATCAGCGAGCACAGTGACAAAGCAACTACCATCAACTCGCACAGTGACAAAGCAACTACCATCAGCGAGCACAGTGACAAAGCAACTACCATCAGCGAGTACAGTGACAAAGCAACTACCATCAACTCGCACAGTGACAAAGCAACTACCATCAACTCGCACAGTGACAAAGCAACTACCATCAACTCGCACAGTGACAAAGCAACTACCATCAACTCGCACAGTGACAAAGCAACTACCATCAACTCGCACAGTGACAAAGCAACTACCATCAGCGAGTACAGTGACAAAGCAACTACCATCAGCGAGTACAGTGACAAAGCAACTACCATCAGCGAGTACAGTGACAAAGCAACTACCATCAACTCGCACAGTGATAAAGCAACTACCATCAACTCGCACAGTGACAAAGCAACTACCATCAGCGAGTACAGTGACAAAGCAACTACCATCAGCGAGTACAGTGACAAAGCAACTACCATCAGCGAGTACAGTGACAAAGCAACTACCATCAACTCGCACAGTGACAAAGCAACTACCATCAACTCGCACAGTGACAAAGCAACTACCATCAGCGAGTACAGTGACAAAGCAACTACCATCAGCGAGTACAGTGACAAAGCAACTACCATCAACTCGCACAGTGACAAAGCAACTACCATCAACTCGCACAGTGACAAAGCAACTACCATCAGCGAGTACAGTGACAAAGCAACTACCATCAACTCGCACAGTGACAAAGCAACTACCATCAACTCGCACAGTGACAAAGCAACTACCATCAGCGAGTACAGTGACAAAGCAACTACCATCAGCGAGTACAGTGACAAAGCAACTACCATCAACTCGCACAGTGACAAAGCAACTACCATCAGCGAGTACAGTGACAAAGCAACTACCATCAGCGAGTACAGTGACAAAGCAACTACCATCAACTCGCACAGTGACAAAGCAACTACCATCAACTCGCACAGTGACAAAGCAACTACCATCAACTCGCACAGTGACAAAGCAACTACCATCAACTCGCACAGTGACAAAGCAACTACCATCAACTCGCACAGTGACAAAGCAACTACCATCAACTCGCACAGTGACAAAGCAACTACCATCAACTCGCACAGTGACAAAGCAACTACCATCAACTCGCACAGTGACAAAGCAACTACCATCAACTCGCACAGTGACAAAGCAACTACCATCAACTCGCACAGTGACAAAGCAACTACCATCAACTCGCACAGTGACAAAGCAACTACCATCAGCGAGTACAGTTATATTTTTGCGAATATCTCGGTTTGTGTAAATTGACAGAAGCTAAAATGTGGAGACAGTGGCTACATAACCTCATTCAGCCTAAAAAACACAATACGTTACATGATTCCAAGTGATAATGGTGTAATACGTGGAAAGTGGTTGATTTCTCGGCTTCTTCGATTCCGCGCCGACGTGTCAGGAATTGCTTCAAATGTCAATAAAATATACTGTGTCATGACCAAATGACATAGGGGCTATAATGCACGACCATTCAGGTTATCAGACAAGTCGATTTCTTACACATTTACTAGTACTAAATATCAAAACACCATAAAGGTTGGGTCTCACTCTCTCCTCGGATGGACTGTCTACCGGGGAAATGCCCGGACAGACAGCGTTAACCCCCATGTGTACAAGGAAGCCGTTGGGCTATGTTTAAAGCTTGGTCTGTAGCTCTGTTTATATAAAACTTGAGGCAGAAGAACCACATTCGAGGTTTTTGTTTTGTTAGTAAGACCTCTCCCCAGGTTTTACTTTTCATTAGTAGAACCTCTTCCCAGGTTTTACTTTTCATTAGTAGAACCTCTTCCCAGGTTTTACTTTTCATTAGTAGAACCTCTTCCCAGGTTTTACTTTTCATTAGCAGAACCTCTTCCCAGGTTTTACTTTTCATTAGCAGAACCTCTTCCCAGGTTTTATTTATTTTTTTTGTAATGCCTTTTCCTAACTCAATATGAAGATCAACATTCACATGATCTATGTGTGTTTGAAATCAACTGCAAAATGTCATTCAAGATTAAGTTCAAATGTGCAAATATTTTCAAAAAGAAGGTTGGAACTGCAATTTTCAGATTTGTAGGCAGGCGCTCTTCGACGGAAGACGTGGGGTTGAATCTCTTTATAGTTAGTGTCATTCAAATTGATTTTACTTGCGCTTCAGTTATTGCTAGGTAGCTTCATTAAATGATCATCTACATTGTAATTATCCATCATTGACGGTATGTATGTTAGTGACACAAAACTTCTTGGTTTTGGTAGACAAGGGAAATCCCTCCCCCCTCTGGTTTTACACTATCGACCAAAACCTTGAAGGCTGTTTTCTCCTGTACTTCAGAATCGTTGGGGTACAATCGAACACACCCCTGTGAAGGACCTGTGAAGATTGGGTTAAACAATGCTTGTTGTATCAATAAGAGACGGGATCTGGTTGTCAGCCTCACCAAGTTAGTTGACAAGACATCGTATCCCATCATATCTGTAGATCGATGTTCATGTTGTTGATCACCGTTTTAGTCTGGTCCAGACTCGATCATTTACAGACGGTCGCCATATAGATGGAATGTTGCTGAGTGCGATGCAAACAACCAAACTAAACCAAACCTTTCTCCTATGATCTTAAAGGGCGTCTACAACATTGCCCGTGGGTTGTGTGATCAAGGTTACAACATCCAAAGCCCCAGTAAAGCTTTCAAGTCTTTAGGCTAAACATGAGGATGACACTTCCAAATTTGAAGCATCAATGACACTCAAATGACGCCATATTTTACCCTTGATCTCCTAGTTTTGTACAGGTCAAGTACTGTGACATTATGCAGCAGTCCATCAACGGAGAATAGGTACCTGGTAAGGATGGGAAAGCCGCAGTAACTCTTGTGCCCAGCGGCTGCATGAGTTGTACATAACCACTGTAACCCAGAATCCACACTGGGATGACAAAATAACTGTCAGTGCCATTAATTCATCTTGACAGCTGATCAATGAAGGCACAGTCAACAAGTAATGGCAGGAGAATTTCTGTAGAAATGATGGCATACACAAAACAAACCAACATGTTCTGGAATACGTGCACTTTATTTCATTCACTCAACATTCACAAATTTACTTGTACACACCCTCTGACTAAACTGGTGACATGAATCAGAGTATTGAAATCCAACACAGACATGTTTATCATACAGTGTACCACAGCCTGGCAGTGAAAACAACTCTTAACACCACCAGCATCGCTCACTTCTTGTCAACTAATGTTGACATCTCAGGAATAACCTGCGGAAGAGATAATTGCTTGTTAGATTAACACTGATTCATATAAACCATATTCCTCCATCAACAAAAATAAAACCCTCCTTTTCAAAATAGTACCTTGTTTCAAATGTCCAAAGAGGCACTGTGTGGATCAAACCAGCAAGTGCTTTTATAAATGAGCACTCATCTGTGGCACATGTAATGTTAATTTAACATGTGTCACAACAGTGAAGACATCTACTCTACACAATGATACAGTATTACTCATGAGTGAAGCTCGGACTCCTTATTTGTATGTTAGTTACACCCAGCTCTATTTCACTGCTTGACTAAGAATCAATATGCATCACTACCACACTGCATATCAGCACAGTGGACTTACAAGTGATGAAGGACCGGTGATGGGTGCAGGTTGGGTAGCACAATCAGGGTGGATGCCTGCCTGCCTTACCTTGAACAGATCAGCCACAAGTCCATAGTCTGCCACTTGAAATATGGGAGCTTCTGGGTCCTTGTTAATGGCTACAATCACCTTGCTATCCTTCATACCTGCTAAGTGCTGGATAGCCCCTGAGATTCCCACAGCAATGTAGAGGTCCTGGTGAGAGATGTCAGTAATCACAACCAATGGATGGGCATTTCAAATAGCAACTTATATGTACATTATTGGACACCTTAATTCATAGGGAATTTATTCCTCAATGAAGATATACACACTTCCAATGCATTGTGCTTATTTTTTTTCCAAATTCATTAGAACTATCAACTTATTATTTGCACAATTATTTCTACTTACTGGCGCTACAATCTTCCCAGTCTGTCCAACTTGCATGTCATTAGGAACAAAGCCTGCATCAACTGCAGCTCGTGATGCTCCGACAGCAGCCCCCATCTTGTCAGCAAGATCATACAGCATCTTGAAGTTTTCACCATTCTTCATACCACGTCCTGAAGCATGGAAGGGAACATTTTTATAAACATGCAGACTGAATTCCCATTCAATGTACACAGAATGTTAGTATGGAGTAGCATGTGAAATAAAGTGTGTCCGCCCAACCGAGATGGACTAGATTTTCACCTAGCCTGCCTGACTGTCTGGTGCAAATATTAGATGTTCCATACATCTGAGTGAATTCTTGGTGTCTGGTCTGGTTAAATCCATTTTCAGATGGTAACATTTTTAAGTTCCCAGCCCTGATGCCTGGCTGGGTACTGAGCTTATTTCATACACTGTCAGAGTCAATGAGAACAGAAAGGAAACAAAATTGTGAATTTGTATTGAAACCTGGCATAAGGGAAGTAACTGTGGTAACCATCCAGTTTCATTTAAAGCAATGGATTCTTACCTCCATACATGGACTAATGTTTGCTAATATCTAGGCCTCTAGAGGCAGCCGAAGGTGAGGGACACTTTTCATTTCTAGGTCTAATTATTCATACCTCCTGAGATAACTGACTTGGCACTGGTGAGATCTGGTCTGTCACTCTTGCTGAGCTCCTGGGACACGAATTCTGACGTTGCTGAAGGAGTGGCTGCTGGAGCTGGCAGAAAAAAACAAATACAAATCAGATGTGGGCACTTGAACATCAGTAAATCACCTTTAAGAAACCCTTTCCAGATCAATATTAAATTAAATCATGTATGTGCAAGAGAGAAAGATCTTTTGCATTGCTTACGAAGAAAAGGAGAATCATTAATGATGCTTAACTAGACACAGAAATAAGTTTTGGACTTGATGGTTGATAGGTCACTTGATTTTGTTTAGGTCTAATGAGTGTTAATGCTCCATGTCACACATTTCAAAGCATAATGATTCATGTAAAGGTGGTGAACAAGACCTATAACCAAATACTTTATGAAGCACCAACATTGTATGATGTGATACCTTCCTCCTGTGCTGCTGATCCTGAGCTTACGTCCGCTGCATCAAAAGCTGTCCCTCGTACTGTGATCACCTTCACGTTGTCATTTGACTTCAGGGTCTGAATTGCATTGCCTACAAACACAGCCACCACACACTTGACTCAGCAACACACACCATGCAGTATAAAATAAAGCAGGATATTTAAACAGTGAAGAGGAACACTTTTTTTGGACAGACAAATTCTTCATTGCAATCGATGTGATGTTTTAGTAAAGCTGATAAGAAGCAAGTCATGAACAACAGTATTACAGACAAAGTCAATATATACATGTAGGATATTTGAGTTAAAACAAATGAAGAGGTGGACGCACACTGTGATTACATTACTAACAGTTGTTTGTGATAGCATCTACACAAAAATGAAGGCACCTTTTGCAACAAAGAGTTGTTCCCCTTTGTCATACCAGCTTTTCAATGCCACTTGATAAGAAGTGACAGAGTGAGATGGGCTGAGGCTGTTTCTAGCACTATTCAAGCAATATATCAGGGGTACAGTCAAGTCCAGGGACTTACAGGATGCGAATTCCTGCATGCTACATGCACAAAAATTGACAATAAATGAAACAAAATTAATAAGGGAATCCACAGGGTCACAGAAAAAGTCAAAATACTATTTGTAAAACTTCCATTCGAGTAACAATAAGTTATCACTGACTTTGCTGCAAGCTGGGCTATGGTATCATTTGCAATTTAATTATGGTAATAATTTATGTAAAGATCATGATACAATACAATAACTGTATTAATAATAATATTTAAGAGTCTGGGATCCCCATTTTGTTGTCAAGGACCCCTGAAAATTAAGAATATGAGTCCCAGTGACCATCAAATACAGAACTCGAGGTAAATCATTGCTAGTCCCATTATTCTGACCTCCATCTGTCTAACAATCAGCTTTATCCCATGCTTTTGTTGTAACAAACTGAATAAACATAACTTAGTCTCACTTATTTAGTCCGACACCCTCATTAATCCGACAATTTGCTGTGCAATGGTTGATGTAGGATAATCAAGACTTGACTGTAACGGCTGGGCACATTAGAAATATGCTTTACAATATACCGATGTTGGCGTCATGGGTGATTGCTTTAACCACTAGGCTACCCCACAACCACCTTAAGGTACAGAATTGCAACAGTGCTTTGACAGTTAGCAGTCCAAAATAGATCATATTTATATAGTTAAAACTCATTTGTGTGTGTTAAACACTTTCACCACGGTTTATGTTGTAGATCAACTAACCTGCATATATTGTGCGGACAAATGTGTCGGCAGCCTTGATGCCAATAATATCAGAGATTGGTGACACATCAAGCTTAGCTGCTACCCTTGGTGCTAAACTCTGTAAAGACAAAACTCACATCTAAGTAAACAGAAAAGACAATACTTAGTACATGTGTAAATGTTACTGTGGACAAGCGATGTATTGGTTCTGATTTATGAGTGAAAGTGTGAGTTCTTTTGCAGTTAATCATGTATTATTATCATTTTTCTGCATTCTCTCATAACACAAACAGCATAAATAATGGACATTGCCAATGTGAAATACTACCTTTCCAAGAGCTGTGGCTCCTGCCAAGATATGGGTGAAGTTGAACTGGTTCTGTGTCGCCAGTACAAGGGGAGTTAAGGCCTCTGAAACAGAAAGAGCATTACTCACTGAAAGAAATCTCCCAGGTTTTGCAGACAAACATTCTTTTTCAGATTTTGCTTTGCACAAATGAGAGTACGGTGGAAGCTATCAAAACTGACATCTGTCCAATCTGGCAAGTTGTCAACACTGGCACAAAATCTCAGTCCCATTTGTGGCTTGTACATGAATCATCATCTCTACAATCCAGGACATTGTCTAAATTGGATTATAACTTCAGTCAGTCTTGCACTTCAGTGAGAGCAAGTTTAGACAGCTCACTCTGTATGTGAGTGACCTGGGTTTTACATGATTTCCCACACTATTACAGCCGTACATTGTCTGAATTTGGGATTTCAATCTAGGGGTTTAGCACAATAAGAAAAGGCTAAATCACTAAAAACCTTTGGAACTTAAAAATACACCACACAGTGGCAAAGGTTTCTCTGACAGTGTTTAACAAACAACTTAGTGAAGACAAGTAAGCACATTTTCACTGCCATGCTAATAGTGTTGATATCTAACCACATATCAGCAGGTCAGTGTGGTTTTACACAGCTTTCAACAATGCTCCAGTAAGATCCAGGAAGAAAACCTTAGAAATCGGCTTCCTACATCGAGGAATGGAACAAGGACCTTTTTACTACAAAACAGGTCTGTTTAATGACTAACATCATGTTTCTCATCTAACATGTAGTTTGTGCAGGGGACATATCATTAAAACACAAGCCAAACAAACATCAAAAACCTGCTGTGTGCGAATTGTGGGATGGTTGTAACTTGTACAACTGAGCAAACTAACTCTCTGGAACAGTTACAGTTAGAAGCAGCTCGTATAGTGATAGGACTTCCAAAATATACTTCTTGTGATCATTTGTATTTTGAAACTGGTTGGGAAACTCTTAGTGAACATAAGGGAATTAGAAAACTTTGCTTGTTCTATAAAATTCTTCACAATATTGGACCATCTTACCTTCAGGAACTATTACCTACATATGTAGGCCAAAAATCATCTTACAACCTTCGCAACTTTTTAAACTTCTCCCTTCCATTCACGAGATTGAAACTTTCTTCATCATCCTTTTTTCCATCTACGATATGAATGTGGAACAATATTCCCATAGAAATAAGACAAATATATTCTTTAACAGGTTCTTAATTAAAAATTCAACGTAAAATAACTTTAGCCCCCATCTTTCTTTTTGTCTGGTACAAGAAGATTGAACATTTTCCACACAAAACTAAGGTACAATACAAGTCCGCTAAATTATGACTTATTCAGAATTAATTTAAGATCAGATGCTTCTTGTACTTATGGTTGTTCTTGTGAAGACTCATGGCGTTACCTTTTAGAATGTTCTTTGTATACAATGCAGCGTAAAGAATTGTTTGTAAATGTAAATATTCTCGATAAACATCGTATACCCATTAATTTAGATTTATTTTTGTTTGGTCATGCTACTCTGCCACTTCATGAAAATGAAATATTATTTGAACATGTACATAGATATATTAAGATAACTGAAAGATTTTTGTAGTTTATTCTTGTATATATTATTGCCACAAATCCCTGTTGTCAGTGTTTTTATATTGTAAATATGACATATGCAACTTCTTGGAGAGGGCGTTCCTAAGTTGGATAACTTGTACCCGATCCATTTCATTTTTTATTGATAATTCAGCAGAATATTTGTCAACACAAATATCTCTATTACAATTCCACAGTACCCTGTTTTTGTTAGATGATACTTCAGCAAGTTTTGGTATGGAAGTTACTTTCATGATGAAATTGCAACACACACCATAGCAGTTAATGTAGAAACCAACCTGGGAGAAAGCCCTTGAAAGCATCACTGTCAGCCAGGAGGACTTTCTTCACCCCTGCCACCTTGCTAACCTCCTCTGCAACCTGGAAACATCTCATAACTCAGCAGGAGGAAACCTCAGATCAACTCATTCAGTGTGTATGATCAACAGCAAAATCTTGTACATATTTGGTGGAGAGAAACCTTGCTAATGAGGACCAACCTTTTCGAAGCTCTCTTAGAGCTAAGACAGTAGTAAGTTAATGTTAATGTATGGCACTTAAGATCATCATAACACTAGTCGAGCTTCAAAATCTAGGTCCTAGACAAATCACTTTCTTGAAAAGGCTTCCACATTACCAAGACTGGCTATGGCTTGAACTTTTCTAGTATTTGGAATTAATTACCCAATTGTAGGCAAATTGAACACTTATTTGTAAAATAGGTGAACATCAGTATTACTACCACAATTGAGTCATGCATAAGGCTTCAATTTTGAAGGGTTACCTTAGCACACTGAGATCCTGCTACAAGACAGGAGACCTCACCACCCAGTTTCGAAGCAGCTGTGATGGTATTGAGAGTGATTGGAGTCAGCTTCTCATTGTTGTGTTCCACAACTACCAGTGTGCTGTTGAATCTCTTGTAGACATGCACCTGCAAATGATGCTGGTTAATTACAGAGGTAAATCACTGGTCTACATACCAATATCACATGGAATGACACAAAATGTCAGAAGGGACACTTTTAGAAATTAGAATACAGCACAATTCCCGTTAGGATGATATCTGCTATGGCTCATACATCACATATAAGCCACTGGGACAAGTTGCAGCTTTATAAGAAACTGTTAACATGGTTAAACACAGACTTGTAACCCTTATATTGTCTGCCTGACAGGCAACTGACTAAGATATGTCCACACTGTTACACTATGTCTAGACCTGCTTGTGATTTTAAAGAAAAGTAAAGGATCAAAAAGAATTTTGTAGGTCAGTAAATGCTGTGAGACGTGAATTTAGTCTGGAGACATTTGTAAGTGATCCCGATGACATCTAGCATACTCATTCAATTCTGCAACCAACAAGATACCAAGTGGATGGAACTGACATAACTTGAAACTTAACGTCATAGCAAGAAACAAGATTAGTATAAACATGGCTGTTGACACTACAAGCATGATCATCTTGTTCTCATATATGTGTTCATCTGGAAAAATTTAAATGCAACTGACACATTAGCTGTTTCATTCTCTATCTCTTTCTCCTTGTTTTCATTAAATAACAGGAATCTAAACAGCTTAATTGACTTATTGCAAAAGATGAGTTCAGACTTATGGTATTTGGATGCGTGCAGCTCCAATGTAGAGATCTGCTTACAGAAGTTGGTTGCACAAAAGAGAAAATTATGAAATCAAAAAGCAATTCATGAAGATTATCCCTCATTAATTAACCCAATAAAGTAATTTGAAAACGTAATATGAAACATAAATGAAACCTTAGTGCTTGCACCTGCTAAAAATATGTGCCACTGCATGCGATATTCAATAAACAATTATTGGCTTATGGCTTATGACATATGTAGAGATGACTGAGGGAAAATTGTGCAGTCTCAAAAAAAACCAGCAACTGGGTGAAGTCATATGGCATTCTACCATGACATTAAGGTTTGTTCATTTTTGATCAGCTGTTACTGAAAAGTTAGAAGTAAAAAATTCTCACTAACCACTTTGGAGAGCTGGTACCCTTGTGCGTCGGAATATTTTACTTTTTTTTAGACTAAAAAATCCTTGGAAAGAAAAACATACATGTGGTCTAAAACAGTTGTGTGCGCCCTTGGCAATTTCTTTGATGTGTTTGGATGGAATATGGAGAAAATTCTGAAGTGATAGTGGAAAATTCCTGATTGACAGTTGGATCTGAACCCTGCAGAATTGAAGAATAGATCCTTTTCTGATCGACCTATGACCTTTACCTATTCAAAAGATTGTATGACTGATGTGTGTGGATCATACGTGCCTCCACCTCGACATGCAATCAAAGAGTGACAGTGCTGCTTTATGTACATCCGACTAACTTGGGATTTCTTGGAACATTGTTTTTATCATTTGGGACTGAATTGTGGCCAAGCTTGTTTGAAGTGTATGAACATAGACCACCGGCAGTGGCAGCCTTGCACACAAGGTGATAAATTCAATTACTGACATGTAGACATTTTGCAACGGGACATGATGGAGTATGAGTGGCATAAATTTGGTGTTACGCCTAACCGTTATCTTGTGAATTTCCCATTCTCATCATTCTAGGTGGAAAAAAATATACCAATTACCAGGTAGGTAACTATTTACGATTTGCTGCACATTTTGTATAGATAGGGATGAATTTTTTATAAGGCTTTCTGATTTGCATGTCAGATATTGTTTGTTTATGTTTAGGGCTGTGTATTGTACATGAGTTTGAATATTTTAATTATTGAAGGTAATATGATAGACAGCTTCTCCAACAATTGTCATCGAGTTGCCTAGATTCATCGAGTGCTCAAAAACGTCAGTATTCACAAGGCAGTCGTTTTCAAAACATGGTAGATTCAACATGTAAGTCGATTCACATAATCACTGCTTCTTCGTCCTCAATGTCAGATCTTTCAAAATTTGCAACAGTCAGGTTGTCATAAATAACTACTTTTGGAACTAAGCAAAGCACTGACATGGATGTAAAGATGTTTCAACTTGCAATGTATTTGAAGAAAACTTTGTTGTGGAAATGATTACAACATTTGATGCTACGTAATATTTTTCCTTTTCCTGTTTCACCCCAAGTATGGGTGAAACCATTTAGATGGCTCTATCTGCTGTGCAACCAAAACACTATGAAAGGGTAATGAGTACACATTTCAAATGGGTTTTGTTCATCGTGTCATATGTCATCGTAGAATGGAGATAATCCTAAATGTTTCACCAATAATTTTTATAATGAAATTTAGCAAAGTATGTCACAGGTGTTGCGGAGTTCCATTCTATAGCTAAGCTGAAAAGCGTAGTAGTAAGTAGTATCATACCTATCAGAATCCTCAACACTACTGTAACTATCCAAAATATGGCATTGATATCACCATAGTAACGGTAAATAAAAAGAGACCTTTTATTTAATTTTCTGTAAAAAACATCACATTCTTTTGGTAAACACACAGAATATAAATAAAACGTTTTATTTCTAGCTAGTTAGGTAAAGAAAGAACAATATTTGAGCTCATCTTGAGGTCGAAGTCCAAGGTTCGAAGAATTCATAAAGCATCAACTTTCACCTGTAAGTTTCGTAAAGGTCAAGACATTAGACTGTTGCCTTACAAGCACATGGAATATGGAACTGTAAAATACTGATAAAAAATATATACAATCATAAAAATAATCGGAAGTAGTGCCGTTGTGTAAGATGTTATGAAAGTCGAGTTGTTGATCAGTCAGTGCTAGTGCTTTGGTTCGGGCCAGATTTGCTATCATCTAACATAAGTAAATGTTACATGTGATGTATGTACAGCAAAATATTGTATAACAACACAGATATGCTTACACCCCTCCGTGCACCCTGTAGACATGCCCTGGAAAACATCGCTGCCAGTTGCTGTCTGCTGTGTTAGGTCTAGTGGTAGAAACTTGCTTGCTCGGGTCAAGTTTAGGTTACTACTATTTTCCAAACAAGTACTTACAGACTTTTCAAATTATATTTGCTAAATGGGCACCACAGATATATATCAATAAGCAAATAAATGAAAATTTAAAAATGTAGTTGATGATATATTATATAATGTACTTAGTGAATAGATAACTGACTAGATTTTGCTTTGTTTAATAAACCACTACTATTAACCAAATAAGTGGTTTTATATAAACTTGGGTCAAGGCCGAGAAGGGGAAGCTATATTCTATTTGTCCTAAACACAAGATGCTGTAACGATGTGACGCGTTCGAAACATATGATGAACGCACCCATTTTTTTTTAGTTTTACTGACTTTTTTTTATTTTTGACGACCAGAATACGTCATCATTTTGAAGCCAAAAATCTGTTTGCATAATAAGATTCATGGGTGATTAGTATGATGCATAGGACAAGAACGTGAGAGCCAGAGCTTAGGGGCTGCTGATCGATAGATCGTGGAATCCCGTACGTGTTGGTTCTTGGTACCAACAAAGTTTTGCATTTTGCAATTTTCAACTTCAGAACTTTTTCTGGCCTCAGGAAATAAGCTATGACATGCCATTCAAGTGTAATGTAACAGTATTCAAGGGGTCGTATTAAATGTGCATATAGCATCTACTCTCACACATGATATTCGACTATATACTTTCGAACAAATTTGTTTATATCAAATTATATATTCACTTGAGGTCTGACATACGTGTGTGCAGTCAACCTTAGCATATGCTTATATATACTACTCAAAAAGAAAGGCATAGCTGAAAAGTGTTATCAATATATGCACTTAAGGTTCAGTAATACAGGGCAGTCATGAAGAAAACCTGAATGAACATTAACGGCCCAATGTTGCAAGAAACTGTACGTCACAAATGACAAGTGTTCCAAGGTTAAGGTCGCAGAGTAGTCAGTGTCTTGTGTGGCCACCATTAGCACCAATGGTTGCTTGGCATCGACGTCCCATGGACGTGTCTGGGAATGAGCTGGTACTCTTCCCTCAAGACCAGAACCAGAGCCGGTAACGTCTGTCGCTTAGGGTCACGCTGTCGCACACGATGCTACATTTCGTCCCACAAATGTTCAGTAGGGTTAAGATCTGGTGATCGCGAGGGACAATCACAAACCTGAACGTTGTTTTGGGCAAGGAAATCCCTGGTTATTTTTGAAAAAATGACGTTCTGGCGGTTTATGAAAGAAAGGACATGAGCCCTGATGATTTCAACACCGTAACGTCGAGCTGTCAAATTGCCCTGGACCTGAATGAGATCTGCCCTTCCATTGTATGAGGTGCCAGACCAAACCATAACACTTTCACCGACAAATCTGTCCACTTCTTGTACACATTTTGCAGCGAAGCGTTCGTTACGACGTCGATATACACGTGTTCTTTCGTCAGGACGTCGCAGCATGTAACGGGACACATCACTGAAGATAACAGCTCTCCACCTTTGCAATGGCCATGGGAGATGTTTGCGACACCATTGCCGATGTTGACGTGTAAGGACAGGTCAACTTCTTTAAGTGGCATTTAAGAAGTTGGGGAGTACAAGGTTGACAAACTTTATGGATAACAACTTCTGTATTATACAGATTCAACGATTCACCGTTGTCAACGGTGCAAGAATCTGTACCGAAACGTCGCACTACCGTAATAAAGAAGTTGTTATCCATAAAGTTTGTCAACCTTGTACTAAGGTCAGGTCTTCGCAAAGGTCTTCTGGAACGAATACCAGCCTCACGTAAGCGGTTCCTCACAGTTTGATCAGAAATTGTTTTGAGTCCTGGCACTACCTATGGTGTGCTGGATACTGTGGTGAACTAGTTTCGCAAATGTCGAAGCCGAATATACCTGTTCTGAGCGGGCGTGGTCACATGGGGTCGACTTGCCAAAGCTTTGCTATGGTACTCTGTGACACATTCACTTGCCTTGCAATCGCAGACTGGGACCCTTCAGTCTGCAAATGACCAATCGAATTGTTGCGTTGAGCCTCAGTAAGTCTAGGTGTGACATCAACACCAAATTTAAAGTTGTCAACAGTTGCAAGAGCATTGATGCCCCGCCCCCACAACTTTTATTGGAAATGATCACACACTGTCTTTACTGTAAACAAAACATGGTTGCATGGTGCAAACCATTTGATGGTTTGGTAAAAACAGAATTTTAAATAGCATATTTCAGCCTTATTAAAATGGGGGCTATGAGCACAGCCATTACTTCTGACAGAGAAATGGACATGAGCGACAGAATGGTTATAACACTTATCTAAGGATGAATTATCATTTCAAATCTTCAATTTTTTAACAAGGTAAACAGATTTTGACTCCACTTGTGCCTATGTGATATGACCCAAGCAGTGTTTCATACTGAAATGGTCATATGCATCAATTACCCATAAAGCAACAAAGTATACAACATACATAACCATCATTCTCACATTTACAATGGCTCTAGACGCTGTGATGATCTCGAGCTCTCTTGTTGAGCGGCAGATGTTAATGCCTATCAGGGATACTCTACAATGCCTCTATATAGGCTCCCTGTGCCTATGAAGTAATTGTGTTTAGTCACTGGAAAATTTACATTGCTGCTGATAGAGGGACTACGAGCTTTATTTCCTAGCACAAACAGTTTCACGTGAATACCTCTCAGTGTGTCCGACGGTCACACATGTGACCATATATAGTTTGCGATATTAACTTAATTTGCGCTACATTATACTAATGTCTTTAAAGGAAGTTGCCTTTACATAACCCATTTTACAGTGCGCCCGTTGTCCATTCTATCAACTATATTTTAGATGATCGAGGGTGTCTCCAGATGTGTTCCAAAAAGAGAAAAGAAGTTAATGCACCTAACGAATACCCATACATGATATCGTAAACAAATTCCCTCGCCTGAAAAGATCCCTTGTATTGTTCGAATTGAGCCCTTGGTCACATGACGAAATACGGGACAAAATGGTGGCTGGGCTGAAATGCCGTAACTGATCAACCCACTCTGTTCCGCAGAAGTAACGGTTCTTCTTTGATTGGTAAGAATAATGGGAGATTAGTGACGTTGGAGCAGGTCTGCCACTATGTAACTTAGCTTCATGTAATGCAATTTGTCTACTTGAACAGGACACATGTATGGTTAATTTGTTCTCTTTTAGGCTACCATAGCCTGATATGCAAGCGATTAACCCCATGAATCATTGACTGCAAAAATGGCAAGGAAAGGTCAAAGAAACAGGACGCGTAAAATTTATGAAACAATCAGTTGTATTTACATTGTATTGTAGGTAAATATGACACCAATCTAAGGATTTAAATACATATCTACATACATGAGTTAGGTTTAAGGTGCTTTGAGAGCTCGAACCCAGTCGGACCGAAAGCTTGTGATAAGTATTGTGTTTTTGTTGAAAATTCCTAGAAAATAGGGTTTGACTTTAAGCAACGTGCTTGCTTCAAATACTAGGTTTTGATTGAATAAAGAGGTATTTAGGTAGACAGAATAGTAATCTGTAAATATAAACACAAAACAGTATACGTGTGTAAGGTTTAAGCTGTTTTCAGAGCCTGGGCCAAGTTGGGCCCAACAGAGACTTAAAGGGGCACTGATGCGGAGCAATTTCCGTGGACTGGTTGTTATGGTTTTTCTTCCATGAGTACCTGGTTGATATCCCAGAATTGGTGACTGGTTCGTGACCTCTGCTACGCAGCCGTATGCTCAATTGAGAGTTTAATTATAGACAAATCAACTAAGGTGAAGTCATTTTTACTTCATTACAAATGTACTATGAAAAGAAATGAAACACTTTGAAGATTAATCATCTGCCAGTGGTAGGAATGGTAAAAAACTATTAGGACGGAAAAGTAAAGAAACTACACTGCTGGGATATTTTGTTACAATCAGACAAGGAATACGTCCATGGATATTTCTAAATAATGGCATATGATGGGCATCCGGCCTCCTGACTGTTTAGGGTGAAGAGATTCTGCTAATGAGGACAGGAACCCAGTCCCTTTGTCCGTCACGGTCGAGGGAGTGGGTGCTGACCAATTTGCAGCTTAGTTTCATAATTAGATCGCTGGCGAGAAACATTATTCGCTCTGCATCAGTGCCCCTTTAACACTTTTGATTGAGGCTATGTTGAGAATGGAGTGAGAAAAAGGCTTCACTTTAAGGGAGCAGTTTTCGTTATGTGTTGCATTTGATAACATTACAAAGTGATATTTAGGTAGATATGATACCAATCTGTGGATTTAATTACAATTCAAGATGCATGTTCTAGGTTTAAGCTGCTTTTGAGAGCTCGGGCCAAGCCAAACCGAACGATTGTGGTCGAGATGATGTTTACAATGTGGGGAAGAGATCATATCATGTATGCTTTAAATACTAAGAATGGTGAATTTTTGTGTTGGTATTCATTGGATACAGCCATTGGAAATATTTTGCCGACGGAAACCAGTATCAGAATGAAGTCAAATATTTATGCATTTTAAATCATGTTTCGTTAGTCGATTCCACTTTCATATGTAACTCGGTCAGGCAGTTTGGAGGAAACACGTCTTCATGAGTTTTAGCCGATTTACTCGTAGTAAACTATATATAGTACGCGTTTGTGGCTTAAAATTGATTATTATTATCAAGAATGTATGTTGCATTACTCATTTGTAGGCATGATGTTTATCAATGGGTTTATTAGCCGATAAAATATTTGGCCCGCCTTGCTTTTAGGTGAATATACCCAAATTGGTCTCAAGCCGAACTAGCCCCTGGATATTTAACTGGCCCCTGGATATTTAACCCAAACTGGCCCCACACCCAAACTGGCCTCTGGGTTAATTAACAATGGTTATGATAATCTTTAATGGATAAAGATTACAATTTATTTCTTTTTGTATCAAAAAAAAAAGACTCAGCTGACAACACTGACATAAAGATTTCAATTCATTTGTTATATATAAAACATACAATTTGGAGGGGTTTAAACAGCATTTATTTTCCTTTGATAGCAGATCTGTATAGTATTTTAAAGGACAAGGTTTTGTGACATTGGCAGACAGGCAGAGTTGCTTATATTAATGCCTTTCCCCACATAATATTGAACATATCCACTCAGATGTCACACGTTAATTAAAGAAAACAGAACACATCCAGATTGATGATGATGGGTACGAAGTGAAGTGTCTTGGACTTAGACTGATTGTAATGGTACGGTCTTAACAAGGTTGTTAAATGGCCACATGGGCAGGAGGGGTTTTCAGCTAAAACTTAGACATAATTGACAATTCAGACAGATAAATATTTCAATTTATTTATTATATGTATACAGACATAAAGATTTCAATTAATTCATTATATGCAAACAGATGGAAAGATTTCAATTAATTCATTGTATACATACGGACAAAAAGATATCAATTAATTTAGGTATTTTATAGGAATATACGTAAGGTGAAAATAACAGTATATGGTACAGTTGACACTGAGTCAACATTATCAGTGTCCAGTAAAAGCATACGCTTAAGACAACATGTAAATTAATTTGCACACGATAATCCGTACGTACAACACAATCAGTGTCAAGTAACAGCATATGATAAGACAACATGTACATTGATATGCTCACGATAATCCGTTCAAAGAAATATAAAAACAACACATTCGCTTTTAGCGCTCAGTGAGACATGCATAAAATAACAGTATAACAGTATAAAATATCCTGGAAGCAATACAGAAATTGTCAACGATGTCTGCAAGCAATCATGTGTCACAACTGACTACCCAAATCATAGTTTTCGTGCAGTGACTGCTTAAAGCTTGCTTAGGTGCTGTGTTAGCTATGACTGTTTCAAACAGATAGATTCATGTCAAACTAAGCCAGCTAGTAATGATGCATGCAGTGATGGTGAGATAAAATATGTATTTATATGTCTTTCAACATTGGAGTAAAGTTTTACAAATTCTCATTCGATCAGGAAGATACCTTTATAAATTTTACTTAGTGTGTTAAACGTTCAGTCCGCTAAACATTGTTTTACCATCCGTTTGTGTATTAACTGATGTCAGTGACTATTACACATAATTACAGTTGTCATTAAAAGAGATCATTTTGTTAGTTGCAACAGTTTTTTTATTACTCATGTCTTCTATTTGTTGTCATGCAGTGTTTGGATGAGTGAGTCAGTAAGCGAGTGAGTATGGTTTTATGTCACTTTTAACAATATTCCAGCAATATCATGGTGTGCTGACACCACAAATGGGTTTCACACTTTGTACCAATGTGAGGAATCGAACCCATGTCTTTGGTGTGATGAGCGAACACTTGAACCACAATGCTACCCACCATCCCTGCAGGAAATGATACAAACAAATATGGCACCAAAGTAGTAAGGTGTGATATATATATGTGATATTTACTTGACTTGTTTCCATATTGTTTTATGTATTGTTTTACTTAACACTTGTGTATTTCAGAAGTTCTTCAGTGTAATCAAGGAAATGGACCAGTCGATGTTAAATACATTTGCAGACACATTAGGCATTCGATACTCAGTGTTGGACAATCTGAGTGATGGCCGAAGTGCTTACCGTGGCACTATCCACATCACCAACAATTCCTCCAGTGACCTGAGCCATGGTAAATGGGGAATATACTTCTGTCACCTACGGATGATGGAGCCTGATGTTCTCCCTGTCTCAGACTCATACGTGTATGAAGATGTCAAAATTCAGGTGAAACACATCAATGGCTGCTTGTTCATGCTTGAACCAGTGAAAGGCTTTGCCACACTGAAAACAGGGCAAACCATTGAAATCCAGTTTAAGGCCCAGTACTATTCTGTTGCAAAGACAGATGTGTTCCCCAATTGGTACCTCACATATGAGGGTTTAGAACCCCGTTTGATCAAGTCAACAACTGGAGAGAGCCTGGACTTTATCTCAAGCTTTGACACCCCCAGCAAGTGGAAGAGGTTTGACTATGAATTGAGTAATGGCCAGAAGAGGAGCGACCTGTACGATCCTTGGAGTGCGGAAGTTCGTTTCCAGAACAATGAGACAAATACAGGAGACAAGAAAGCAGGTGTGTTTACTGTTGCTCAGAGATACAGATCTTCTGTCACAGAGTCAAGAAAAACACCCTGAAATATTTGTGATTTTTCACTCCAATTGCTTCCTAAATTCTTAGAAATTTCAAGAGTGGAGAGTCAGTGTTGGACAAACCAAAAGAAGGCATGCTATCTTTAGTGAAAATGTGGTATGATATCATAGTAGGCTAATTCTAGTTGGTAACTATGTGTGAATTTTCATGTACATGACATTAAGCCTGCTTGAAATGACCTCATATCTTTGGTCACTCCCTACATGAATATATGTATGATAGAGACACATGTAAAATCCTCCCATGTTTGCTGCTGATGATATGTTAAACTGAAACTCCTGTTGGATGTCAGATTGTTGTTATGTTTGAACAGATGTGAACCTGATTGTTCCGACACCATATAAGATAGACTTCAAGTCAATTGACAGTGTCAATCTACAGGAGCCTGGATGGGCTGTGTGGTCACATGACCAAGTGAGACCTGAAGCCAGACACCTATCAGGTAGGTAAGATCCCTGAAACCATCAGGGTGCCACTCAGATCATCCCTAGCAAAAGGCGGCCATGTTCACCAAATGCCCCCTAATGCCGGACAACATACATGCAGTTTCTTTTTCTAGTTTTGGTAAGTTATTGTTTGTTTGTTTAGAATCACTGCTAACACCTAAACTGAATTATTTGAAATAAAACATTGCTAAAATCTTGAATTGCAGTGTTGCAATAGTTCGACTAGCTTTCAGGGTCTTTCATTTTGACTTGTGGTTAAGGTTCTATGCATTTTCATTTTCAAAAAGATATTTTGATTGATCTTCTGCAGCAGTAATGCATCAAATACATCACTAGTGTAAAAGATATGAAACATTCACATCAAAATAGTGTATCATATATCCATGAAAACTGGGAAAGGTTTCAGCATGTTCGAAATACACTTGAACCTCATTCATGGATTGTTACAGAGGCGCTTGGCCTAGACTTGGTGGATGTTAGTGAAGCAGAGGCAACTGGTCGTGACAGAACTATATTAGTGATACTGGGCTCAGTGGCTTCAGATGATCCTAAGTGTGCTGACAACCAGGAGGCATATAGCCTGGATATTGGATCCCTGTGTGTGAAGCTCCAGGCTCCAACATCAGCAGGGATCTTCTATGCTGGGCAGTCTTTACTCAGTCTGCGTTACTCAGATGGAAGTCACCCACTTGTTTCTGTGTTAGACTATCCCAGATTCCAGTACAGGTAGCTGTTCCAGCGTTTGCCCAATAAGCAGTGTTTCCTTTGTGCTGTTTATTTGACACAGTGCAAATGGGGACTTGAGTAAGGTTAAAGAGCTTGTCAAGCTGAAGATCACCCTCACTTTGCAATTGATGTTTTTTGTCCTTTTATGGTCATGAATTTATATTTTTTTTGTTTTCTGAACATTTGTTGGTGAATGAGTAATTTTTCATAAAATGATATGTGATTTTTGTAAATTTATCAGACATTTTGTCTAATATTTGAAAAAAAATCAATATTGGTCATATGTTCTTGGGTATCTTTAGTACATTGTCAATGTTTCAGTCATGAAATTGTTTCTGGTGTAGTCAAAGTCAAGTCAAAGATGTTTATTGTACAAAAGGCCCATATAAATTAGAGTTACACACATACAATATATATATATAATGCAATGAGTATAAGTGATCAGTGATCTAAACAGCAATCCACAATATAGGCAGTAGATTGTGTACAAGTAGTAAAATGTGATGGACCTCCAAACGTTTTATCAGACTGTTACGTTTAATAAGAGCAGATTTGGTATAATATGACATCTTTATTATTACATGTTGTAAGATGAAAGAAGTAGTTTCAATGCTAATGTAGGTGGCTTACATAGATAGTATTCCGCTATATATTTAGTACGCAAATCTTTATGCAAAGGACATACAAGTAGAAAATGGATTTCATTTTCCACGTCTATATTACACAATGGGCACTATCTTTTGCATCATTCTATATAAAAGTGTCTTCCTTCGTTTACCATTATGTTGATCAAACCTAACCTAAAACGTATAAATGAATTTCTTAATTTCTTTGATGTTAAAAACAACAGATATTTCTCTGGCTGGAGTAGTGATTTGTATATTCTATAAGAGTTGTACCGTGAACTATTATCTATTACTGAATACCATTGTTGATTAAACATATTACGACTTCTCTCTCGAAACTGAGTTAAGAACAAACTTGCATCACCAACTGACTGACTTAACCATACAACACCATAACCATGTGGAAATAGGAGATTTCTTACATGAGATGCCCATGTCACTTTGCCAATGTTGTCCAAATGAACAAGCATGTTATAAGCCTTTTTTGGTAATGTATGTTCTTACATACTCAATATCTTAAACCAGAATTTTATACATCGAATATGAGCATTTATATACAGGGGGTACCTCCCACATTCACCGTGCACCATAAAATTCGGTGTGGTGATTCCTACATGTAAAAATTTCTTAAAGGCCATCAGATGTATTTTTTCTATACATTCATGTCCCTTGAATCCCCAAATCTTGGATCCATACAAAAGTATAGGCTGAATTTGACAATCAAATATTTTAAAGTAAATACTGGGCGTCAACACACCAATTTTACACAAAGCAGATAAAACACTTCTCGATACTTTCTTAGCTTTCAATGATAATTCAGTAACAGATGTTTTCCAGTTCATGGAAGATGTAAACTTAATACCAAGTTAAGTGTAATGATCAGAGACAATTACAGGTTTATCATTAAATATTGGTCGTATGTTCTTGGGGATCTTTAGTACATTGTCAGTGTTTCAGTCATGAAATTGTTTGTGGTGTAGGGGGATGCATGTTGACGTGTCCCGCAACTTCCACACCAAGGACGAGGTGGTGGCTCTGCTGGATGTCATGGGTCGCTACAAGCTGAACAGGTTGCATCTCCACCTGACTGATGACGAGGGATGGAGGCTGCAGATTCCAGGACTGGAGGAACTCACGAAGGTGCCTCATTTCTGTCTGTTAGATGACTTCTAGTGGTGTGATGCAGGCAGACTTGGATTAGATGACTTCTAATGGTGTGATGCAGGCAGACTAGGATTGGAGGTCTTCTGGTGGTGTGATGCAGGCAAACTAGGATTAGATGACTTCTTGTGATGTGATGCAGGCAGACTAGGATTAGATGACTTCTTGTGATGTGATGCAGGCAGACTAGGATTAGAGGACTTCTGGTGGTGTGGTGTTGGCAGACTATGATTTGAGGACTTCTTGTGGTGTGGTGTAAGTTGGGTAGAATTAGAGGACTTCTTGTTGTGTGTTGTTGGCAGACTAGGATTAGAGGTCTTCCTGTGGTGTGGTGTTGGCAGAGTACGAGTGTTGGCTGAAAAGTTCTAAGCCTCACTGTGAAAAAAAGTTACAAAGTCCACATTTGTAATTTATTTTTCTACATAATCCCCTTCCAAGTTCACACACTTTTGCCAGCGATGCTGCAAGGCCTGAATCCCGGTCAGGAAGAAATCTTCTTCAGCTACCCTAAAAAAATCAGTCACAGCGGAAATGACGTCATCACTACTTGCAAAATGGCGACCGGCGAGTTCCTTTTTCAATTTGGGGAACAGGTGGAAGTCAGAAGGAGCCAAATCAGGTGAATAAGGAGGATGGTCAATGAGTTCAAAGCCAAAATCGCAGATTGTTGACATGGCCACCACCGATTTGTGAACAGGTGCATTGTCTTGGTGGAAGAGGACACCTTTAGCGATCATCCCTCGTCGTTTGGCTTTGATTGCTTCTCGCAACTGAGCAGAATACCC
Source organism: Haliotis asinina (assembly GCF_037392515.1). Lineage (NCBI taxonomy): Eukaryota > Metazoa > Mollusca > Gastropoda > Lepetellida > Haliotidae > Haliotis > Haliotis asinina. The sequence goes on from NC_090282.1 coordinate 82,021,189, forward strand.
CTGGAATCCCAAAAGACTGATGCCATCACCTTTCCAGCTGAAGGAACATACTTGGCTTTCTTCGGAGCTGGTGAACCAGGATGCTTCCACTGTTTTGACTGTAGTTTTGTTTCTGGTTGAAAGTGATGTATCCAGGTCTCATCCATGGTTACAAATCGTGCCACAATATCATCGGGATCTGCTTCAAAACGACGCAAATTGTCAAGGGACGTCTGGAACCTGACACGTTTCTGTTCTGCTGTCAAGAGCTTTGACACCCATCTTTAGTCATTCCTAATTCGTTGGTGATAATATGCTCAACCCTCTCATGAGAGATGCCCACTACACTAGCAATATGTCGAGTAGTCAATCATCGATCATCCATCAACATATCGAGCACTCGCGTGATGTTTTTGGAGTGGTTGCTGTTGAAGGCCTTCCTGAGCGTGGGTCATCATCAAGGCTTTGTCTGCCACGCTTAAATTCTGCAGCCCACTTCTTTACTGTGGAAAATGAAGGAGCATCATCCCCTAGAGTGGAGATCATGTCAGCATGTATCTGTGCCACAATATCATCGGGATCTGCTTCAAAACGACGCAAATTGTCAAGGGACGTCTGGAACCTGACACGTTTCTGTTCTGCTGTCAAGAGCTTTGGCACCCATCTTTAGTCATTCCTAATTCGTTGGTGATAATATGCTCAACCCTCTCATGAGAGATGCCCACTACACTAGCAATATGTCGAGTAGTCAATCATCGATCATCCATCAACATATCGAGCACTCGCGTGATGTTTTTGGAGTGGTTGCTGTTGAAGGCCTTCCTGAGCGTGGGTCATCATCAAGGCTTTGTCTGCCACGCTTAAATTCTGCAGCCCACTTCTTTACTGTGGAAAATGAAGGAGCATCATCCCCTAGAGTGGAGATCATGTCAGCATGTATCTGTGTTGGGGACATCCCTTTCTTTTGCAAGTACTTGATGACTGCCCTGTATTCAGTTTTGTCCATTTCTGATGATTTCAGAGGGTAGGTTTACCAAAAGAGCTGTAGTTGAGATAAAACTGTTAGTACGTTTGTAGTTCTTGTGTCTATGATTCACTAAATGATTGTCCTCATTGGTGGCAAACACCTGTCTCTACCTGGTGGGGAAAAACCACTCAGACTGAGAACTTTTCAGCCAACCCTCGTAGGATTAGAGGACTTCATATGGTGTGGTGTTGGCAGACTAGGATTAAGGGACTTCTTGTGGTGTGGTGTTGGCAGACTAGGATTAAGGGACTTCCTGTGTGGTGTAGGTATACAAGGGTTAGAGGACTTTTGGTGGTGTGGTGTAGGCAGGGTAGGATTAGAGGACTTCTTGTGGTGTGTTGTTGGCAGAGTAGGATTAGAGGGCTTCTTGTGGTGTGGTGTTGACAGACTAGGATCAGAGGACTTCTGGTGGTGTGGTGTTGGCAGACTATGATTAGAGGTCTTCTTGTTGTGTGGTGTTGGCAGACTAGGATTAAGGGACTTCTTGTGGTGTGGTGTTGGCAGACTAGGATTAGGGGACTTCTGGTGGTGTGGTGTTGGCAGACTAGGATTAGAGGTCTTCTGGTGATGTGGTGTTGGCAGACTAGGATTATATGACTTCTTGTGGTGTGGTGTTGGTAGACTAGGATTGGGGGACTTGTGTCATGTGATCAGACTCTGGTTAACCTGTTTGGGGATGTCACGAAACCTCTGCCTTGACTTTTAATGAGTTCCATCGTACTGAAAGATTCCATACAGCTGTTAACATGTTGATAGGGTAATATTCAAATTCTGAATACATTATTACCCAGTCCACATGAACATCAGTATGGCAAGCTTTTTTCACCTTTATGCTGAATACGACATCTTGCATGATGGAGCATATAAATGATATGTTTAAAGATATGTATGATATGTTTACGCCACTTTTAGCAATATGCAGGCAATATCACGGCAGGGGACACCAGAAAATGGGCCTCACACATTGTACCCATGTAGGGAATCGAACCCGGGTCTTTGGTGTGATGACCGAGCGCTTTAACCACTAGACTACCCTGCTGCCTGCCAAAATCAAGTGTGTGTTCACAAATATAGACATCTCAGATGAAATGGAAACATGCTGAATGTACCTGTTCAACACCATGACTTATCTAGCAGTCATAAATAACCTGTTCATTTGTCTAGGATAAGACAGTCAGTAGTGGAACATGCAGTACTATTGCAAGGACAGGAACATGTTGGTTGGTCATTTGTAACATGATGCTGGACAACTCAGAGAGGAGAGTTGCTTTGTAAACACTTTTGTAGGGTGTATGGTTTTAGAGAAAAATAATTCCTGAGTTTTCTTTGCCAGGTTGGTGGTTGCCGAGGTCATGACCTTAAGGAGGAGATGTGCTTACTTCCTGTTTTGGGTTCAGGTCCTGCTCCAGACCTGTATCCAGGCTCGGGTTTCTATACGGTGCAGGACTACAGGTGCAGTAAAGCCATATGCATCAGATCTGATTCGTGGATGAAGCTTTGATAAGAAATCATGTCACCCATCTTTGGGTCAGTCAGATCAGCAAGTACTGTGTCAATTGTATTCAATCACTGACTAAACAATGAAGAGTCTGTCCAGCTCCTTGTCTGTTGCCATGTGACCTTCAAATACAAAGATGCTGTATACAGTGTCTGCCATTCCCCTTCATCAAAAACGTAAGATCCATGAAACAAAGATTTGTTGAAGGCAAGGTCAGTATAATGACTTGGATGACAGGTCTCAGAAATGAGAAAGTGCAGATATACATGTGCAACAATGTTAGTGGAATGAAACAGGACAATACGTGGTGAGAGGGTAGTCCCATTACAATACACTTGTGTATTCATTGAATTAAACCACATCACTTCATCAATTCAACTGAATGTTTTGTGGTGACTGAAGTGAATATCAAAAGTAAGTAAATTGGTCAGTCTTAAACAAATCTTTGGTTATATTTATTAATTTAATGATAGAAAGTAAATCATATAATACTGACTTCAGTGTTTCATGATGTCTCTGTTTATCTCGAATAACATTAGATATGTCCATGGTGGTATGATAAGATGTATAACAGTGTTCTGTGGTATTACAGAGAGATTTTGAAGGAGGCTGTGCAACGACACATTGAAGTCATTCCAGAGATTGATATGCCTGGACATAGTCATGCTGCTATAGTTGCCATGGCTACACGATGTCGCCGTCTGATGAGGGAAGGTAGACCCGAGGAAGAAGCTTGTCACTATCTTCTGTCTGATATTGAGAATCCCTTCAAGGTTCAGTCGGTACAGATGTTCTCAGACAATGTCCTTGACCCTGGACGTGAATCAACGTACACATTTGTTGACAAGATTGTGAAGGAACTCAAGGCAATGCATGAAGGTGTTTCCCCACTGCGTATGTTTCACCTTGGAGGAGATGAGGTGCCATATGAGGCATGGTTGGAATCACCGGCTTGTCAGGCAAGGATCACAGCAGGGGAAGTGTCGTCAGTCACAGAGCTCATGGGATACTTTGTGAAGAGAGTGGCTCAGATTGTCGGGTCTCATGGCCTGGATGTTGCTGCATGGCAGGATGGCATTGTGATGAAGAAGACACAACTGTTTGACAGATCAGATTTTGATAATGACAGGGTTGTGGTTTATGCGTGGAAGAATGTTTGGGAGACGGGAATGGCATCAGACACAGTGAAGCTGGCCAATGCCGGCTACCAGGTGGGTCAGCAATGTGTCCCAATAGTCTCCACTGTTGGCCACCACAGATGTCAGAACAGAGCTGTGATGCTAATCTATTATGAATTTTTGTAATATACCAATCAAAAAGTAGGGGATTTTAGATTTCCAAGATTGATAAAATGCAAATGATGAAAGCAAGGGTGAAACAGATTATGAACAGAAATGAAGGGAAAATGTTCCATGTTCCATCTGTATGGATATATATTACTTATTTCTCACATGCATTGGCATTGCCTGGTGGTATGCTTGCAAAATGGAATATCCCCCCACTTCTTCTTAATGGTATAATAACGTTTCAATGCCTGGTGGGCTAAATGACAGAACATTTTTATCTGTTGGTAATATCAACACAGAGTCCCACCATAAACTTTGAATCGCAAGATTATGCCTTGCATGTGTATGATCCTATCAGTGTCATACAGTCACGGCAAGATAACATGTACACAATAAGAGCTAGTGAAATATCCTATCAGTGTCATACAGTCACGGCAAGATAACATGTACATGATAAGAGCTAGTGAAATATCCTGTCAGTGTCATACAGTCACGGCAAGATAACATGTACACAATAAGAGCTAGTGAAATATCCTATCAGTGTCATACAGTCACGGCAAGATAACATGTACACAATAAGAGCTAGTGAAATATCCTATCAGTGTCATACAGTCACGGCAAGATAACATGTACACGATAAGAGCTAGTGAAATATCCTATCAGTGTCATACAGTCACGGCAAGATAACATGTACATGATAAGAGCTAGTGAAATATCCTGTCAGTGTCATACAGTCACGGCAAGATAACATGTACACAATAAGAGCTAGTGAAATATCCTATCAGTGTCATACAGTCACGGCAAGATAACATGTACACGATAAGAGCTAGTGAAATATCCTGTCAGTGTCATACAGTCACGGCAAGATAACATGTACACAATAAGAGCTAGTGAAATATCCTATCAGTGTCATACAGTCACGGCAAGATAACATGTACACGATAAGAGCTAGTGAAATATCCTGTCAGTGTCATACAGTCACGGCAAGATAACATGTACACAATAAGAGCTAGTGAAATATCCTATCAGTGTCATACAGTCACGGCAAGATAACATGTACATGATAAGAGCTAGTGAAATATCCTGTCAGTGTCATACAGTCACGGCAAGATAACATGTACACGATAAGAGCTAGTGAAATATCCTGTCAGTGTCATACAGTCACGGCAAGATAACATGTACATGATAAGAGCTAGTGAAATATCCTGTCAGTGTCATACAGTCACGGCAAGATAACATGTACATGATAAGAGCTAGTGAAATATCCTATCAGTGTCATACAGTCACGGCAAGATAACATGTACATGATAAGAGCTAGTGAAATATCCTGTCAGTGTCATACAGTCACGGCAAGATAACATGTACATGATAAGAGCTAGTGAAATATCCTATCAGTGTCATACAGTCACGGCAAGATAACATGTACATGATAAGAGCTAGTGAAATATCCTGTCAGTGTCATACAGTCACGGCAAGATAACATGTACACAATAAGAGCTAGTGAAATATCCTATCAGTGTCATACAGTCACGGCAAGATAACATGTACACGATAAGAGCTAGTGAAATATCCTGTCAGTGTCATACAGTCACGGCAAGATAACATGTACACAATAAGAGCTAGTGAAATATCCTATCAGTGTCATACAGTCACGGCAAGATAACATGTACACGATAAGAGCTAGTGAAATATCCTGTCAGTGTCATACAGTCACGGCAAGATAACATGTACACAATAAGAGCTAGTGAAATATCCTATCAGTGTCATACAGTCACGGCAAGATAACATGTACATGATAAGAGCTAGTGAAATATCCTGTCAGTGTCATACAGTCACGGCAAGATAACATGTACACGATAAGAGCTAGTGAAATATCCTGTCAGTGTCATACAGTCACGGCAAGATAACATGTACATGATAAGAGCTAGTGAAATATCCTGTCAGTGTCATACAGTCACGGCAAGATAACATGTACATGATAAGAGCTAGTGAAATATCCTGTCAGTGTCATACAGTCACGGCAAGATAACATGTACACAATAAGAGCTAGTGAAATATCCTGTCAGTGTCATACAGTCACGGCAAGATAACATGTACATGATAAGAGCTAGTGAAATATCCTGTCAGTGTCATACAGTCACGGCAAGATAACATGTACACGATAAGAGCTAGTGAAATATCCTGTCAGTGTCATACAGTCACGGCAAGATAACATGTAGACGATAAGAGCTAGTGAAATATCCTGTCAGTGTCATACAGTCACGGCAAGATAACATGTAGACGATAAGAGCTAGTGAAATATCCTATCAGTGTCATACAGTCATGGCAAGATAACAAGTTCACAATAAGAGCTAGTGAAAAAACTGCAGAATTGTTGATAAGTGAAAATGAAAGAAATCAGTGATAAAGAATGAAAATGAAAGGAATCGGGGTGTAAGGATGAAATGAAATCAGTGATAAAGGTTTAATGCTGCTAAACCATGTTAAGCTAAAATATTTTTCACAAGAGGATCAGAATATGGACTACTCCTACAAATGTGACTATACTGATAATGGAGAAATCACATGCCACAGTTCTGTCAACAGAGGAGGGTAACGATCATGGTAGGTCAGGCAGGGGTTTGTAGGTTTCTACTCCAGCTGTAGACTTGTAGTACCGTGCTGCCTTCTATCACCTGATATCACAGGTTCATATTATCTAACTTCAAGTTCCAAAAGTTACACAAATCCTTGTGGCTCTCTTTACACACTTGAGACTTCTATCCAGCTTGTCAACCATTTTGGCTGGCTTCTTGACTTCATGGATTCATAATTCTCCCAAACCACTCACCACTGCCTTCTTTTGCTGCCTGTAGCATGTGTTTAAGTTCACTGATTTTCTGATGAAGTAAGTAAGCTGCATTTGTTGGTTCACTGAGGAAAATATAGTACAGAGGAAGCTGTGAAAACCAGCATCTGTCCAGTGCAGTAAGTTGTCAGCACCAGCACAAAATCCCAGTCTCATCCATGTCTTGTACATTTATCATCAGCTCTTCAATCCGGCACATTGTCGAAACCAGAGTATTTCTTCAGTCGCAGTGAGTGCCAGTTTAGACAGCTTCCACTGTAATAGCAAACTTGGGTCATCTGCTTTTAATTCTGAATTTTACTACAGTTATGGAAAAAAGTTTACATATGCACAAACATCAAAAATATTTTCTGGATTGAGTCTAATTTAGCAGCTAGCCCGATTGCTCTCTATGATTTTACAATAGCTGTTTACAGTGTGTTTGTGTGTCTCTACCAGGTGGTGATGTCTCAAGCAACACACCTGTATTTCGACCACCCCTATGAGCCTGACCCAGATGAGAGGGGTCTATATTGGTCGGGACGCTATCTGGACACACACAAGGTGTTCAGCTTCATGCCAGACATGCTGTATGCCAATGCAGACCGCAAGATGACTGGGGAACCCTTCACTGAAGCAGAGCTGAACAAACTCTCCCTGGAGAATGAGTGTACGCTTACACGACCTGAGAACATCATTGGTAAGAGGTGTGCTGACTGGACTGTGACTTCATTTAGACATTTTGTGTAGTAAAAAATCATGATCAGTAGATTTAACAAAAAACATAAGAAATGTTTCAGATTTTCTTTTAAAAATTGTCTGAATGCATTGTTGTATCTTGCCTCCCTGGTTAACCTATAGTGACATAACCTTTCACATTTACCTGTTGTGAACCACAGTTATGTTTTGGTGTATTCAGTGCAAGAAATCAGTCACTGTACACCAGTTAAAAATAGTCATATCTCATAAACAGTTGTCTACACTTTGTAAGATGTCCTCCTATTGGTGTGTGCTCAGTCGGCAACTAAATTGTACATCAGTGTGAGTTTTTTAGCTGTATCAGACAAATCACAGAACCTGTACTATTTATTAAGGGGTGGGGAAATATATTGTTTTCGTTCGTTTGTTGCTGTATTATTATCACTATTACGCTATGGATCACAAGCAAGGTACTGGTATGGATGTTCTCATGGATGTTGTCTGTTGTGGACTGAATGTATCGTTTTGGACGAGGATTTCAAGGACAGTATAGGCACCCCCATGATGTTCTACAACACACACTCCCTCATACAGGTTTACTACTGTAACAATTCCAATGTAGAATAGGTCTGTAGTACCATATGCTGGGGTATAACACTTCCTCTACAGGTCTACTGCAGGAACTCCTATCGGAATACTGTAGGACTGTCCCTTTGTAGTGAGTGTGGTTTTATGCCACTTTTAGCAATATTCCAGCAATATCATGGTTGGGAACACCAGAAATGTGCTTCACACTTTGTACCCATGTGGGAATTCGAAACTGAACGAATGAACCCATTAACCATAAGGCTACCCCACTGTCCTCTCCCTTTGTAGACATACTTGGTAGTCAATACAAGTTATATAGCATTCCTGTCCTTGTACAGGACTACAAGGGCAACTGTGGAGTGAGCTAGTGCGGACGCCAGGCCAGCTGCAAGAGATGATCATACCTCGTATCATAGCACTGGCTGAGCGAGCATGGCACAAGGCCTTCTGGGAGGATGTGGCAGACCGATCCAAACTGGAAGTGCTGAGACAGAAGGACTGGGCAGATTTTGCCAGCATACTAGGAAGCAAGGAGCTGCGTCGACTGGAGACAATGAACATCTCATACTATCTGCCACCACCAGGGGTTAGGTAGGTATCCGTCAGCTGAGAGGGTAATCATTACTGACTGAGTATGCTAGATTGACATTTTTGTGGGTATAGAGACTATCTTATGAAGTATTTTAGTGATAAATGGGAAAAAATGACATCCTCAAAAAGAATTCGACAGTATCTAGACAAATTTCTTCCTCTGAGGGTACGGAAGAACGTCATAATGCAACTGCAGGTGTCTCCAGAAGACAAATCTCTCCTCAGTCTGGTGTCATTTTGTGCTTTATATGTTTAAGGACTTTATTTCAGTGTTTCTGTTAAGATAAATTTGATGCTGTTGATGTTTACCACAAGTGTCTTGATGGCAGTTTTTAGCTGGGAGTCATACTATTTGGCTTAAGAATGAAAATATTTCTGAAATAATTGTTGCATAAGAAGATTATCAATATGGCAGATGAATCAGGGAATCACAACAATGGCAGCTTAGAATTTGACAAACTGCTTGCTTAAAATTATGTTTCCTGATCAGACAACACCAGTCTGTTGTTGCTTGGTGACTACAGTATCTGTTTGTGTTGCAGGTTGTCAGGAGGTGGTCGAGTGATGACTGTGAACTGTGCCTACCCTGGTTTACCTGTATACTACAGCTGGGATAGAGGAAGCACATGGCTACCCTACTCACAGCCAGTTGATGTTGCACCAGGCGTCACAGATGTCACACTTGTAACAAGGTCAGATATTGCAGGGTAAACATGATCCTCATGTTAAATCCTAACAGGGGGCAGAAACCATCTTAATAATTAATGTGTGTTTCTGTTTCAGGTCCTTCAGTGGGGAGCGGTCAAGTCGTCAGGTTACAGTGAACTTGGACTTTGAATTGGACAGCCATCCCAGTTCATGAGCTGAACTGCTCCAAAACTGATGGGTCCACCTTTCTAAACCACTGAACTGCCTAAAGCTGGTGGATCTACCTTCCCAAAAAACTGAACTACTCCAAAACTGATGTTTCCACCTTTCCACTGAATTGAACTGCTCCAAACTGATGGATCCACCTCAACATTAAGTTTCAGACAGATAGACACAGTTCAACAACTCAATTAGAACCCAATCATTCGAATATAAGGTGATGATAATACCTTGTGGGATAATTTAAGTTCATTAGCTATGAGGATCACATGGGTCAGTCTGGCTACTTATATTCCAGTGACAATCTCAACTTGCCTGCATTATGTTCAGGAATTTTTGATAATTTTGTGTTCCAGAACTTAATAGTTGACAACCAATGAATTTTGGTCACAGCAGAAATGATCGAATTAAAAGAAAGTAATTTTTCCAGTTTTCTCTCTGTCCCTTGGGTACAGGTTTCAAGAATGAACGTGTTGATCGACTAAATGACATCAAGAGTTGCTTTGGCTGAATAAGGAACACTTCCTTTACTGTACATGGGATGTCAGATTTGCGCAGTATGCTTGTTTTGAAGGTTTTGGATTAAGTGTCACAATGCGGTCAGATTTTACCACCCGCTACTTCTATGCAAATATCCAAGGAAATATTTATTTCAGGTCAAATCAGAAAACTCTACAAAGGAAAATTCTGGGGTGTGTAATTGAAATGTGTGATAGTACGTCTCAGGTACTGTAGAAAGCTTATTCCACTGAAGGGAGCAAGGGTTCAAAATGTTATTAAAAGCCACTTGCCACAGGGCATGTGACTTTAAGAAAGTAACTTGTCCTGACTAACTTTCCACTTGCCCTGATTTTGTGACATAATGTTTTGTGTTAATGTTTCCTGGATTTTTTTATCAAACAGTTATAAATAGTAAATAGTAAATTATTGCAAAATATTAAAGCTACATTTTGAGCAGATATGAAATGAGTGAGTGAGTGAGTTTAGTTTTGCGCCACACTCAGCAATATTCCAGCTATGTGGCGGGATATGAAATGAAATACAACTTTATTTGCAATTTGGAAACATTAGTGGAAATTATCTTGTAGCTCACGGACAAGTAAGATACCATTGTTTGATTGTCTAAACTGACATCTGACTTGTCACATGCATTGGGCGATGGGATTTTTTAACCCTTGGGAAGTAAGTTGAGTGTCATGTGAGATCACTAGTTATTATTACAACAAATTAACAGTCAGCATTAGGGTTCCATATTGCGCATGGATCACTCAACTCCAATACTATATTAATGAATAATTATTCATATTTGTTACCCAATATTCATGATACATATCATATTTGTCACATAGTGTATTCGTTGCAGCTCTACTGGGGAGAAACAAACATTTTGATGACAAGTCATATGGCATATACAGTGAAATCGGAATATCCGGACACATTCATTTTCGCTTAAATCGGCCTTATACCTGAATATCTGAATATCTGTCATCCAGCATTTGGTGTTGAAACAGTAGTGGGCACACACTTTTGGTTAAAATCACTTGTAAAACGGCATGGTCCAGGGATGGCAACAGGTGAACGTGATTTCAGCTGAGATTCGCAGAAATTGCCATCCCTGATGGTCGTTTCGATTTGCCAATTACAATTCACTTTGAGTTTGAGAGGACTACTAATCACCACCAATACCCAGCTGATCATTCATTTATCTGGATTAGCAGACCACTTTATGTCAAAACACATGGGACACTCACACTTCACTTCACCTAGTCAGCAGAACATCAGGGCTTTGTGCGGATATGTAAGTCCATTTTGTGTTCATATAGCCTGTTGGTTTGTAAAATTTACTGTCCAAAATTGGAAACCGCAAATGGACAACATAGGTTTACTCCAATGAAGCAATTCCTGTTTGTAGCATGGTGATGTTTACCTACTAAATCTGGAAGCAGGATTTGGTTGCGTTGTTGTCCAATCACATGTCCAAATACTCCAAACTGACTGAGAATAATTAAGTCTGGACCACACACTTGAGTTCCAGAGTACTGGATGATTGAGTCAGTTTTATGAAAATATGTTACATGTCTTGGGGAATGTAAATAAGGAGTAACACAATACACAATTTGTTCATAAATATTTATTTATCATCATTCTCCGATAACAAAAGAAATATAAGCAAAATATGAGCATCACAGAATCACTTGGATGTACATGTTATTGCAGCAGGTGTTCACAAATCAGCCAGTGACTAATGTACGGTTTAAGAAGACCTCCAGATGTTAAGATGACTGGGAGATTGGTGCAATGCACTATCATTACTGTATCAACTCCCCTGGACTGCTAACATTAATCATGTGATCATAAGGCGCTGTTATTCATATGATTGGCAACAGTCTTTTATGTGAAGTTAAATTTCTGGTGTAAATAGCAATTGCAGTTATTTTCAGATTTTTATCCATCAACAGAAAATCAGTTCTTCATAAATTCTGAATAACCCTGTCCAAATGAAGATGACTTAGGTCTTCTTAATTATGGTAGCAATATTCTGAAGGGGTATTACTGATACACCAACATGATTGATACACCATTATTATTGATACACCAGTTGGTATGGCATGTGATAAATGCTTGAAACTCTGCAATTTCATTTTTTTTATGCCATATGGAGATTTCAAGCCTCTGAATTATCAGCTATATACATTGTATGATACAACATATCAGTATCAGGTAATCTATTTTATCTTTTTACACCATATTTAGTGATCAAACTACTAATCAAACTATTGATCTATTGAACTCATCTTACAACACATAAACAGACACACAGTCTTGTAGCACATCCATAGTAGACTATTATGTTTACTAAAGGTAACCAAATACATTGTATGTCTCACTTGGACACGGAGATTGACAAAAACAACCAAATGACTTTGGAAAATATTTCTTTTATCTGACAGTAACACATTTTATCACCAAGCATGACAATTCAAGAATAAAAATTGGTAAATCATCTAAAAGACTTAAATGGGCTTGACTAACATTTGTTCATCTCATTTACACCTAATATGCAGTTTTACCAAGATGGAAAGACAAGTAGTTAGTGTTTTACACCAATTGGTAGCAAAAGTATTCAAGCCTGTGTTGACACAGGCAGACAAACCAGTAGCTAATTCAACATACTTCTTGCCACAGGCAATAGAAAATGACACCTTTAAGACCAGTTACCATGCATGTGATATAATGCCACACAAGCATCCTATGGATATCACTGCTGCAAGCATAATACAGCCAATATGGCAGATTTTGAATAACAGTTTCAAACTGAAATCGAGTTATATCATGCTTTATCAGTTTTATGTTGCTGTCACTTTCTATAAATTTCGGAATATCACAAACTGAAGGCGGCTCACCAGTCACATACAAACTTAGCCAGTGAAAAGGCTTTTTTAATAGTTTTTGGAATTACAAGTTTAAAAACTTGATATGAACAAACATATTCAAACGTATGCAATGAGAAACATGACACTATCTCTAATCATCATGATCATGTGATAGACAAATAGAGATGCAATCCTTGAAATGTAATTGAGGATTACTCTATAAAAGTCATAATAAAGACAGGGAGGAAATCTGCATTACTGCTTGAGCAAGAACATAAGAGTTGAGTTGAGCAAAGGTGAAGACAGGAAGTACAGTCCATGAACACAAAGACATCTGAACAACACACCATAAAAGGGCACCAGTGATGAAATCACTGAAATGCATCAACATAAGTGCATCTGTCTTGTCTTAACAGGCCATTTTTCATTGTGAACATACAGAAATATTCAAATACTCGCAACATCTTTGACATGTAAGTTTAACATATAGGCATGATAAATCTAGCAACAAACACAGTCTGACCTCTCTTACTGATGGTAACGACACAGCACTAATCAAATAATGCTCCATAAGAGAGGAATTCAGGGATTCATTAGGTAAGGTAACGAGCCCAAGCAAACTATCTCGTCTCCATACCAAAGTAGGCTAATGATTTTTAAATAGACTCTGTCACTAACACGTGAGGATTTTTCACAACTTGTTAACAAGCTATATTCTTGTTAGCTAAGCATGCTGAACAAACTTCCGACTCCAAACTTTGCACTTCACCATGTTCAGAACTGCTCTATGATATTTCATTCTATGTTACTTCATTTGAATATGATGAAAACCAGCTTTTGCTAGGAGGATGGAAGACACATCATGCCATCTTATCGCAGTTAAGTTCCAGTACAGTCCAGCACAGTAAGACAAAGGCTTCATTGAAACTATTGTCCAGTTTCACAAAGAAGATGTATTTCAATATCTGACACCATGGACATCAATAACAAACTATTATGTCTTGAATTACATTTGGAATGCGTACATAATATGTGGTAATGAAAACGATAGACTGCTGTAATGATCTTTTGAACAGTGAATAGATTGTGATGCCACATATTACAACATGGTCAAGTCTCAGCAATCAACATGATCAATACTTAACAATACATGCATGTTCATGATGACAAATACAGTAAAAGGAAGACAGGTTCATATCATATACACAAAATATTTTTTTAAAAGAACTTGAAAATCATTATAAAGAAAGCAGTTTTCTGATGTTAAATCTGTGCTGCATGGAGGATGGAACTTGAATTGCAAACTTATAGCTCAGCTAGGCTAATTAAGGCTGAATTACAGTAATTAGCTTGTACCTTACCACACTACCACAAATAGTTAGTGATCGTTAACACAGTGATTAGCTGCATACCAAATCACATTTTTATTTGACAAAAGAACTGAGACAGTTAATTCACATCCAAAATTAATTGACCCTCAAGTTGATAATGGGGTCATTTACCAACAACAAGAATGCAGTTCTGTTTGACTGCAAAGTTTGTGTTATCAAAGAAACCGGGCTAAATGGCAAATCATTTAATCAACCCTAACACATCTAACACTAAGTATTTGGGCATAATACAAACATTAAATACAGGGAACCTCTATTCAATAACAAGCTCTGACAAGTTTATGGAGTAACTTCCCACTTCTGATGTCTTAACACAAAAATTATCTAAATGAATGTACGGATATCTACATTTCAAATTATGTATCATGCAAGAAATAAGTACAATATATTCTGTTTGCAGCAACATGATAGTCAAGCACAGTTCTTAACATAACTGAATTGTAAGCCCATACTTTAGGTGACATTATGGGCTATCAGAAGTATCTCCTTTTCAGGCTAATTGTTGACACTTAAAAGATTAACATGGCAGAAATATGTGTAACCATAATTATGGTGACAACAAGTGTAAACTTTTCCTTTTGGCCATGCCAATAATGTATTTCTCTCTTTGTACAATTATGTCCTGTGGGTCCACTCATATTGTTTACATACACATGATACAACTAGCACCGTTCATACACCTACAATGACATGAAATCTATCACATTTGGGAAATGAACACCATCTACATTCTGATATAATAATTATAATGCAGCTTTACATTCAGACAATAATCAGTTCATAAAGTCACCAGGTAACTTCTTTGAGTGGTATGTTTAGAGATTGGCGAGTCAGATAAGGAGAAACTTTATGGATCAACTTCTTTATTCAGGTGAAGTGGTGTTTGGATACAGATTCTTGTATCATTGTCAAGCAAGTACTTAAATCTGCGTCAAAAAGTTGCTTCACCCGAACAAAGAAGTTGTTGCTTCACCTCAATAATAAAGTTCATTCATAAAGTTTGTCCTTATCCCAAAGTCTTCAGGTCTGAACAGATTTCAAAAGCAAAATAAACTAAATGTCAATAACTTCAACAAACTTTCAAGACATTAGGAGCACTTAGTAATGACTAGTAGTATACATCTCATGGGTGTTAACTGGCAATACACATGGGTGTAAAGTTGCAACAGCAGCACGTCAGCCTGAACAACGGTGGCCATTATCTTGTAAGGCTGCATAAAAAAATTAAATGTCTCAGGCATGTATTTTTCAAAAGTGGCAAGGGAGGTAGGACTTTTTAAAAATCTTTTGATAGAAAAAAATGTGATGGGGAGGAACACAATTTTATATTTCTCTCTCAGAAATACAGCTTGGTAAGTTTAGCATGTATCAATTATAGTGAACAAATAGATGATCGGGATGTCGCAAAGTCAAATTATTTTCTTAAAATGGAAATATAAAATTGTTATGTGCACAAATAAAAGTCACATACCGATGCCAGAGAAACATTTCACTTTTTTTCATTTAGCCTAATGGCTACTTCAACAAACATTCAAACCTAAGCAGTCACTTGAGCTATAACATGTATCACAACATGAAGAGAGTCATTCATATGTTTCAGTATGTTTTAATGCAGTTCAATAAACTCTTCCAGAAATTGAGGAATCAGTCCCTTGTAACTGATGTTGTGAACCCTTACAGCAGTGGCAGCTAAACATTTCAGATATATTTGATTGTGTTGCCTGAGAATCACCTCTGCCACTCCTGTTGTTGAACACTGCATTGGTGTTTTCCTTTCTGAATTACGCATATCCAGATGAGATCCTCCACGTATCAGGGACAGTATTATCTGGTGTAGCGTGTCAAAATCATCTATTGGGTCATTGTAGCGTACTATAACATGGAGAGGTGTGTTTCCTACGTGGTCCTGTGCATTGACGTCTGCTCCACAGCGTACCAACAAAGCTGCTAGTGGTGAATTTGGAAAGGACACAACATCGTTGACATGGAAATCATCAACGATGCTTGCACTATCCACTGCCATATGAAGAGCAGAATATCCATTCTTGAGAGCAGGTTTCAGTCTCAAAAACCTGTACACAAGTTGGTGGAGCTGATGCAGTTCTTCTTTGCTCTTGGTAACTTTCAGAGCTATAACAAGCAAATAGAGGTAAGTATGGATGTTAGTTTGATAAATTTCAACCAGAGCCAGATAATCCTCATCCTCTTTCCCCATTCTCTCCATGTCTCTCTCTATCTCCTTCCCTGCATGATCCAGTACTTCCAGGATTGGAGAGAACTCAAGCCTTACACCTATATGAACCATCTGTGAAAAGACTTGGGAAAAACGAAGTAGATCTTTTGGAATGGCTCTGTTATTTCTCTGCCTCAGTTTCATGGCATGCATCCACAATGCAATACACCTGTCAAATCTGGCACTGTCAGCAAATACAGCTCCCCGAAATATCACTGGATGTGGGACCTCTGGGTTATCCGCACCAAGAATTCTTTCACGGATCGCTAATGATTCCATGTGAAGGGCTCCATAATTCTTTTCTATCGCTTCAAGTGCAATCATTGTTTTACACTCCACCCAGTTGTCATATGCTGGGACAGGAGGGTAGTGTGGCTTATGAACAATATTATGAGGATCTCTATACCTTTCCTCCATGGCTAACTTGAGATATTGGTATGCTTTTGAAATATCATAATTTTCTTTGTCATTGGCAAACGATGCTCCTGAAACCTCTAGAGCATCTATTTTGTCTTTCTTTGAGCACTCAGGTAAAGAGATGAGATAGTTCACAACTTGACTCTTTCCACATTCTGCAGCAACAATCAGTGGAGTCATTTTATGGTCATTTTCAGTCATAGATGCTCCAAATTTGATGAGCTCTTTAACAATTTCCAAGTGGCCACACTCTGCAGAGAAATGTAGAGCAGTTGCTCCACAATGAGCCTTGCAGTCGGGGTTTGCCCCTTTCTCCAACAGGAAGGTCACCACGTCGCGGTGGTCCTTGTAACAACTGATCATCAAGCAAGTGTTATTGTACTTGTTAGCTATGGTCAAATCTGCACCGTGTTCAACCAAGTACCGTACTATGTCGAGGCGACCATCAAAACATGCTGCACGCAGTGGCGTTGAATTTGTAAGCGTTGGGTGATTTACGTCTGCGTCATGTTCAACCAGATACTTCACCACGCCGAAATGCCCAGCTCCTGCTGCACACCACAACGCCGTCGCACCTTCGATCACATACCCTTCGAACTTCACTGTCCCCGTCTGCTCGTGATCTACCCGGAAGTTGCTGAGGAGGACTTGTACAACTTTGTCCTCCCCGTTCCTGGCTGCTATGATAAGTGGCGTTGTTTTCTGCCCGTCCTCCTCTGTGTAATGGTTGAGAACCGCGTCAACGATATTCGCGTCTAGATTCCATAGCATTGCGAATATGCTGATAGCCATCCCATCTCTTGCAGATGTAAACACCTTTTGTTTCAGAGACTTCACCATCTCTGGCGAAAATTCGGAAGCCATTCTAGTTAGTATCAATTAACAACACGCTTTTCGATGTCAAGATTGGACGAAATTTGACAATCTGTTTGTTATGCTCTCTGCCATGATGAATGAAACGCATGCGTATACATTTATGAACGGTAACTCTTAACATCACAAATGCATACCGCTAAAACTTCGATTATTTGAAGCACCCGTAATATATACTTTCAAAAGCGATCCAAGTAATGCGTTCATGACTTGCATTCGTCGAAGCTAACATGAGAGAAAGCTAGTAAACTAAAGGTCCCATTAAATGCAATGGTAATGATACTTGATGATATACTTTCTTAATTAAAGAACAAAAAACTTCATTAGAAAAAAGGACTGCATTCAATCCACATGACACTAAAATATTGAACAAACCTGAAAATATCGTGTATAGGATGTAACTCACAAAAAGGGCTTGTTGGATGTAAAACTCGCCAGCCCTAAACGCCACTTACCTGAACGCAAATAATTTAGGGTTGACAAGTTTATCATCCAAATGGAATTCATCGTTTAGTTTTACGAGTGAATTAATAATGAGTTTATTTTCCTAAAATATTATGAATATCCTTATATACACATCTAAATTTTAACTAGATCGTCGGACAGGAGAATTTAAGAGTCTGACAGTCTGTTTTGAAAATAACCCGTCCCGGGTGGTCGGGCAGGTAGGTAGTTCGAACGCTGTCTAAACACATTTTTAAAGTTTATTTCAGAGCGTGACGATGCTTAAAAAGAATAATAAGTACAAGATAATAATAAGTCTGAGAGAATCTAATTTTAAAAATTCAGGGGTCATCCTCCTTTCACAGTGGTTTAGGTCCCAATAGGAAAATATATACCCTCTTTATTTATGTATGAGGTACTCTATGTGCACGTCATTTTGTGTAACAACAATCAAGATATTTCGCGTCATTGACACAAAATGGCGCGAAATGGCTTACTCTCTTACTCATTTCACGAAATGACTGATTTCGCAATCTGATTATAACATATATATGACGCGCGCGCGTGCGTGCGTGTGTGTGTGTGTGTGTGTAAATCTATGTTCTCTGTTTAGCCTACATAGCCATGACTGGTTAGTGTGGTCGTGGCGTCGTTCACAACAGGAAACCACGGTAACAAAAAGGTTCAGTGCATTGGATTAAATGGAGATATACATTCCCATATAGCTGATAGCATCAAAATATCACATATTCAAGAAATGGTTTGTGGATGTATTGGTTAATCACCCTTACGATGTAGTTATTTAAATAAACACTGCGAGGACTTATCTAAATAACTGTGATATTTTTTGTTTTTAAATAGAAATAATTGCTCGCGGTCAGTTAATCAATTATGCCCAAAAAGACACTTCCAAGAACAATGGACAGAACTTCCCCTAGTGATCTATGGTGGAGTATGGTAGCTGTTTTGGAACTAATTCTGCATTGTTTCGGCGACCGCTTTCTGCCTTGTAACGTTTTGACATTTTTTCAAAAAATTCTTTGGTTAAATCCAGTTTTCAATCGTATAGTATCTTTTACCTGTCAGTTTCAAGTCGAAACATTGATTACAGAACAGCTTTGTTCATACCGAAACATGAGTCTCGTTAACCTGTTCGGACAAGGGCCTACGTTTCAGCCGATCCGATTTTTCATGTGTGAAAGTGAAAATAGACATCATAAACAATTCTGGTTATACTGAATTCCAATTTCTTGTTTCATTAGAAAATTGTATTTGTAAATGACTTTTAATTTTAAACTTTAATAACACCGTATTTCACATTTTATCGGCTGAAAAGTAGGTCATTGTCTGAACTG
Source organism: Haliotis asinina (assembly GCF_037392515.1). NCBI lineage: Eukaryota > Metazoa > Mollusca > Gastropoda > Lepetellida > Haliotidae > Haliotis > Haliotis asinina. The sequence goes on from NC_090282.1 coordinate 82,040,638, forward strand.
GTTAATGAGACTCATGTTTCGGTATGAACTGGACAATCAGGAATGTATACTGAGACGTGAAAGTAAAAACAGAGAGCTACTATATATCAGTGTTTAATGTCACAGAATACAACGTATACACACACGTACACTTATACAAGCACAATTATGAAATAGCGTGAAGGATATATGAAACGACTGTCTTATAGGTGGAATATTGCTGCGTGCGGTGTAATCAATTTCGCATTGCTTGCCATGCATTGTGAGACAAAAGAGGGGAGGTAAGCTTGGTGCACATGGTCTGGGTCGCTACGAAGTATTCTACTTGTGTCGAGGCTCTTGAAATAGTTTTGTTGACCATTGTAACTGTTTTGACAGAATCCGACAAGGCATGTCATTGTGGAAGAATAACAAATCTACATTAACATTTGAGGTCAGAATGTCATGTACTGGAGTTGGTGTGAGTTGGTGTGAGTTTTGCTTTCATTACATGTTGGGTGATCCATAGTCAGTAGCTTGTGACATATAACTGTTGGTCGATAATTATGCAAATATCCTGCACGGGGCTGACCTTCGTTTTTGTACGTCAACAGAATACCAGCTTATCAGTTAATGGTCGATAAGAAGAGTTGGCTCAATACTTTTCCTCCTTGGTCGCTTAACATCGTTACCACATGCCACATTGACGATGAACATATAAGCTCTACAGTAGCTCGTCGTCATCTGTGTTTAGTTCATTCAAAGTAGTGTCGAACCGCACGGTCATGCCTTGTATAGAATTTAGCATAACATTCACTTCATCTTCTGAAGTTCCAGAACCACGAGGCTGGTATTGTTCCAGTGCGGCACTGTTTTCACTCACAACGTTTGTGTTGACGCTAACGTCAGTGTCGTCCCTCACAATCACCTGGTCACGTGGTGGATCACAGGCCTGCTGCTTCATCCGGGCCACAAGCTGCTTCCAGTTGTAGAACGTGTACTGAGGTGTGAACGCATCTCCCGACGTCGCAACATCGTCGTCATCTAGCTTGCTACTTTTGATGTGGGCGCATTTGGCATACACAGGCGGTGCTGCATTGTGAAATATAACGCACAACTTCATTTTAAAACTTTTGAAAATTTTGCGTTGCAAGTTTGTTTTACACTCTGTCATTAAAATATGACCTTTATAAAACTTACAAATTTGGCATTAGTGTAAAAGGAGAAAGCAAGAACAGTGCAGGATCTGATGATGTGTGTTAAGTCTTGCAAATTGAAGTCGCGCATGGCTGCCAATAAGAAAACCTTCTCTCTCTCTCTCTCTCTCTCTCTCTCTCTCTCTCTCTCTCTCTCTCTCTCTCTCTCTCTCTCTCTCTCTCTCTCTCTCTCTCTCTCTCTCTCTCTCTCTCATATTTATCATCATGTGTTGAGGATGTGTCTTACGCATGGCGATGCTGGCGATGCTGGGCGTTGTTGCCGGCACTGTAAGTGAGCCTGCATTCTGAATGGGCGTGGCTGTCGGGACCAGCGTGCCGTTGCATGGAAATGGCATTGCACCCGGTGAGGGGAGATTGGTTTGCTCGGGGTCACCAGTCAGGGTGAATAATCCTTCCCCACCCAGCATCCGGGCCACCACGTGACGCAGTGGGATTGTGCCGATGAGGATCTCGTCGTGGAACTCGATGCTGTCACAGTTGCAGCCGTCAGGCGCTATTTTCAACTAAGGAAATGGAGACCAGTAAAAAGAGGTCAGTAAAAAGACCAGTCTGTGTTGATCAATATTATGAAATGCTACTGCACTTACCTCTCAATCCTTTTTGCATCGTTCTATATTCCAGTCACGTTGTATTATGATTCCTGTTTATAATTACCATAATGTATGTTTTGTACACAGTCTGCCTGTAAATAATCGGACTACAAAACCGGACGATCCTGTGATTTATATTTAGGGCAACGCTATACGAACCATTATGACCAGTGTAGGCTGGTGGGACCCATTATAAGTTTACCAACAGAGAGACAGCACCCAACCTTCCTACACGTACAAACCCTCCCGTACCAGTGCTCTCCACAATCTCTACGGGGAGGCTCAGTGAAATTCTCATTTTCCCCAGACGGGGAAAGGTGCAGCACAAAGAGGAAGTAGGTGGTTAGACATGTCGATATCGTCCTAAGAAGCCTTGAATACTCGACTGACAGTCCGCTGCAGTGTGACTGGAATATTGCTGACCTCGGTGGTAAACAGAATTCACACATTTGCTACTACTACCACTGCTGCTGCTGTTGCTGCTGTTGCTGTTGCTGCTGATCATGATGATGCAGATTAGGTTTAGAATTGGACTAAAGGGATTGGGTACTCAGACTGTTTGTCCTCATGATCGATGCTCATGATGCCGGTCACGGGATTGCTTGACTACTACTACTACTACTACTACTACTACTACTACTACTACTACTACTACTACTTACCTGTGGAGGTCCCGGGGAAGAATAGGCATCAGCAACCCATGCTTGCCATAAAAGGCGATCGGGTGGTCAGGCTCGCTGACTTGGTTGACACACGTCATCGGTTCCCAATTGCGCAGATCGATCCTCATGCTGTTGGTCACTGGATTGTCAGGTCCAGACTCGATGGTTTACAGACTGCCGCTATATGGCTGGAATAATGCTGAGTGCGGCGTAAAACTAGACTCAATCACCCACTTACTACAACTACAATACTACTACTAAATTGTTGCTTCCAAGCCCACTGTTACACAGTGTTACTACACTGCCTATGCAACACCACAGGC